>NC_136880.1:42387554-42412554 GCF_949152265.1 Phoxinus phoxinus | reverse complement strand
GCAGACACCGAGGGCTGTGAACACGACACACACACACACACACACACACACACACACACACACACACACAGCACTGCTCTGATCTAACTCTGAGTGTGTGTGTTGTGTCTGCAGACACCGAGGGCTGTGAACACAACACACACACACACACACACACACACACAGCACTGCTCTGATCTAACTCTGAGTGTGTGTGTTGTGTCTGCAGACACCGAGGGCTGTGAACACAACACACACACACACACACACACACACACACACACACACACACACACACAGCACTGCTCTGATCTAACTCTGAGTGTGTGTGTTGTGTCTGCAGACACCGAGGGCTGTGAACACAACACACACACACACACACACACACACACACACACACACACACACACACACAGCACTGCTCTGATCTAACTCTGAGTGTGTGTGTTGTGTCTGCAGACACCGAGGGCTGTGAACACAACACACACACACACACACACACACACACAGCACTGTCCTGCTCTAACTCTGAGTGTGTGTGTTGTGTCTGCAGACACCGAGGGCTGTGAACACAACACACACACACACACACACACACACACACACACACACACACACACACACACACACACACACACAGCACTGTCCTGCTCTAACTCTGAGTGTGTGTGTTGTGTCTGCAGACACCGAGGGCTGTGAACACGGCTGGAAGAAGTTCCACGGCCACTGTTACCGTGTGTTCCCGCGCAGACACACCTGGGAGGACTCGGAGAAGGACTGTCGGGAACACAGCGCTCACCTGACCAGCGTCACTTCCTCTCTGGAGCTCGACTTCCTCAACGGTCCGTCAGCGCTCTCCCAGCCGATACAACACTGCATCATGGGTCATTAGGCAGAGCAGAAAACTGTTCATGGGTCTTTTATATGGAAGCTTGTTTTTTTCCACAGAATAAAAAATAAAAAAGGTAATTACGCAATTGTGAGAAAGAAGTCGAGTTTCCTTTTTTATTTTTTATTCTGTGGAAGAAACATTTAAATAACATTTAAAGAGTTAAAAGATCAGTTCAGTGAAAAGATGAGCGTGTTCCGGTGCAAACGTTCCCTGGTGATATTCTGCAGTTTCAGAAAACAACTCCGCCATTGACCAGGAGAAACCGAGTCTGAAGACAGAGATCGCGTTAGTCAGATGCTATTTCAAGGGCGCGTGCTCGGCCATTATGTAGCGTGTGAACAACACACACACTTTGATTCTCTAATCTAAACAGACGCAGCAGTTTTCATTTTTGCAAATCATACATTATTACAAGGACAAATATTAACACACGAGGGAAATCATTGTTGTGTCCATGAAGATGTGAAAAAATAAATCTAGCAACACATTTACCCAAATTATTATACGCCTGTTTAACCGAAGCTAATGTGTGTGTGTTTCTCCATCATCCCCAATGTCACTTCTCTGTGTTTTACGGCCCTGACGAGAGCGTCGGTCTCCTCGACTGTGAACCGCTCCTGGCGTGTGCCGGCAAACCCGCCGTTATAATAGCGATCCGCCGTTATAATAGCGATCCGCCGTTATAATAGCAATCCGCCGTTATAATAGCAATCCGCCGTTATAATAGCAATCCGCCGTTATAATAGCAATCCGCCGTTATAATAGCAATCCGCCGTTATAATAGCAATCCGCTGTGGAACAAGCGCGCCGGCTCTTAAAGGGAATGTGAGAGGACGCTCTGATTGGTTTATTTCACGTTACGCCCAAACCACACCTATGAATAATGAAGCGACTTCAGAACAACACATTTTAGATTTGCGTCGGGCGCAAGAGTCGTTTATCCCGCCGGTATAATAGCAACAGCGCCGGGATCCGCCCACAAAGTTACTTGCGTTTCACGTTTGATACTTGCGTTTCAGAAAGTTACAATAGGGCCCATTGAGTTTCTTGATTATTATGCAGGAATGAGAGTTTAGTTCCTAGTCATATCGGTCTAGAAAATCTCAACTTTTCATTTTCTGTCGGTCTTAGTACACGATGTAACTACAGAAGAGTCCAGTTTTAAATAGGAAAAATATTGAAACTCTTTGGTCATTTTTTTGAGAGAGATGCTAACGGTCTAATCAGATTCAATGATCTATGCTAAGCTATGCTAAAAGTGCTACCGCCAGACCCGGAGATCGGCTGAATGGATTCGAAAACGATAAAACTGTTTAACTCTGGGGGAGCTGGAGAATGAGCCTATTTCCAAAAAAAGTGTGTGTTCCTTTAACATCTCAGAAAGACTTTAAGTGTGTATTTTAGCTGTCTGTAGAGTGTGTAGAGACTGACGTGGGAGATCTTCTGTTGTTCATCATGTGTCAGGTCTGGGTCATGAGAACGTCTGGATCGGTTTGAACGATCGTACAGTTGAAGAGGATTTCCAGTGGACTGATGGCATGGATGTTGTGAGTCTTTTTTTAATAGATTTATTAATCCAAAAATAAACATTGGTGAACGTATAACTGTCTGTTCAGCTCTTGTGAATGAAATCAAACTCTCAGATGATATTTGCATGCACTCGTATACATCACAAGAGCTTTTTAATCAAATATTTAATAACTATTTAGTCTTCCTCACTTATAAACGGATTATTTTGATGTGCATGTATTTAAACATAGCTCCTGTTTCACACACCGGCTGTATTTTTGCAATAATTTGTCAGTTCTAATAAGACAATATCCATTTTTTTTTTTTACATGTGATATTTATTCCATTCAGATTTCATTGCATCCAAATGTGAGCTCATTTGTAATTGTAAAAAATAAGGAAAACATTTTATATATTTTAAATATGAGGGAAGAACAAAACACTAAACTTGGTTAAGCTGTCTTAAATCTGACTAAATTACTTGGCAAAAAAGCAGTCAAGCTCCAGGTTTTATTTTTACTATGCCAAAAATGCATTAGAAAATCAAAGAGCTGACAGAAAACCGAGCATGCATAATTAATCAATTATTAATATTTGGCTGGTCCTCTCTTAGTTTTGCATGTGTTCATAATTTCTTAGTATGACAGCCTGGACAACAATTGTGTAGGTTATTATCACAAATAAAACAATTGATTCTGAGCACGATGAAATATGCTTACAAAATAACACATTTTCTATAATATTTGAATAAAGGGTGAAGAGTGTGCCCACTAGCATGTGTTTTATACAGACTTTGGTTATATAGTTTCTATGCAATTTGCCAAAAATCAGCACTTTGACAAACATCAGAGTGTCAGGTGAAAAATCTGAAATATGCATAAGAGATTGTGAAGTCTAAGTTGGCGGGTGATTTAGCATTAGCATTTACTGTGGCAAGCTCTGACGCAGGTGTTCGAGAACTGGCGGGAGAATCAGCCGGATAACTTCTTCGCGGGCGGAGAGGATTGTGTGGTGATGATCACTCGAGAGGACGGCAAATGGAACGATGTTCCCTGCAACTATAACCTACCGTACATCTGCAAGAAAGGAACAGGTGAGAGTGTGTGTGTGTGTGTGTGTGTGTGTGTGTGTGTGTGTGAGTGCATATGAGTGTGTGAGTGAGTGCATATTAGTGTGTGTGTGTTTGTGTGCGTGAGTGCATATGAGTGTGTGAGTGAGTGCATATTAGTGTGTGTGTGAGAGTGAGTGAGTGCATATTTGTGTGTGTGTGTGTGTGTGTGTGTGTGCGCGTGAGTGCTTACGAGTATGTGTGTGTGTGTGAGTGAGTGAGTGAGTGCATATTAGTGTGTGTGTGAGTGTGTGAGTGTGTGAGTGTGTGTGTGTGTGTGTGCGTGAGTGCATATTAGTGTGTGTGTGTGTGTGTGAGAGTGAGTGTGTGTGTGTGTGCGCGTGAGTGCATATTAGTGTGTGTGTGTGTGTGTGTGAGTGAGTGAGTGCATATTAGTGTGAGTGTGTGTGTGCACGTGAGTGCATATTAGTGTGTGTGTGTGTGTGTGTGTGTGTGTGAGTGTGTGTGAGAGTGCATATGAGTGTGTGAGTGAGTGCATATTAGTGTGTGTGTGTGTGTGTGTGTGTGTGTGTGTGTGTGAGTGTGTGTGAGAGTGCATATGAGTGTGTGAGTGAGTGCATATTAGTGTGTGTGTGTGTGTGTGTGTGTGTGTGTGTGAGTGAGTGAGTGCATATTTGTGTGTGTGCACGTGAGTGCATATTAGTGTGTGTGTGTGTGTGAGAGTGAGTGAGTGCATATTAGTGTGTGTGTGAGTGAGTGAGTGAATGAGTGCATATTAGTGTGTGTGTGTGTGTGTGTGTGAGAGTGAGTGAGTGCATATTAGTGTGTGTGTGAGTGAGTGCATATTAGTGAGTGTGTGAGTGAGTGCATATTAGTGTGTGTGTGTGAGTGAGTGAGTGAGTGAGTGCATATTTGTGTGTGCGCGCGTGAGTGCATATGAGTGTGTGAGTGAGTGCATATTAGTGTGTGTGTGTGTGTGTGTGTGTGTGTGTGTGTGTTTGAGCTTCACTTAATAAACTGCATGAAGATCTCAATCTCACTTGTCATCTCCAGTATCAGTTTTGCTCTCGAGTCTCGACAGTAAAGCAGATTAAGTGTGTATCGATGTGTGTATTGATTCCTCAGCAAGAGTCTCACACACTAATACAGTGTAAAGTCAGTGTGTTGTTTAGTTCTCATATCACTGGCGAGGTTCAGCACCTCAGGTCTGCATTTCAATGAGAGACGCTGATGATTCTCAGCAGAAGAACACGTCTCTCTCTCCTCAACACAAGGACGTCTCAGTTTTTAGGGCTGAGTTTTCAAACCCCATTGAGAAGGTCTCAGACCGCCGATCTAAGTTCTGGGCTCTACACTACAATTCCCACGATGCCGTCTTTTGTGGCATCTCAGGATCCAGGCGTTCCTGACGCCAGAGAGCAGATTTACGGCTGAGCCGTGGCTTTCTGCCGGAGGAAATAAAGCTCAGTGTCTGGAGAACCGGCGCTTGTGCCAGCGATTCATTTCATTTATGTGAAAAGGTTAAGAATCCGTATTTTCCCTCCGGAAACCTAACATATGCAGATTAGTGCTCAATACATAAAGGTTTCTCAGTGACTGATTGTGATTGGCTCAATTTGACCTGCATTCGATTTTCAACTTTTGTTTGCAAAAATATTTTTATTTTTTTCTCATTTAGGGTGATGAGTGAGCTTGCAAATGATCCATTTTACAGTAGTGTCCAAAAGAGATGTTTGATTTTAATGACCATAATGAGAATAAAACACTAAACTTGGTTACGGTATTTATCTGAGAAAATTATTTGACAAAAAAAAAAAAGAGAGAGAGAGAGAGAGAGAGGCAAACTACAGCTACAGGTTTTATTTTACTTATTTTAAAATGAAAAACAAAAAGCTGACATGAAAAAGCAAAGATAATCATTATTAATGTTTGGCTGGTGTTCATAATTTCTTTGTATGACAGGCCAAAAAATGTGCTGTTCAATTTGTAATGTTTTATTATGTTATTATCACAAATAAAACAATTGATCCGAAGCACAACTATGCAATATGCTTATAAAAACTATTTTTTTTTAATAATAATATTTGAATAAAGGATGAAAATGTCAAGTTTCCTCAGCCGGACGGACCTCACTTTTGCCAACTTTTTTTTTTTCTCTTTTTTTTCTTCCAAAAATTTAATTACATATTTTCCATGCAATTTGGCAAAAATCAGCACTTTGTGAATGTTTTGACCTTTGTATTTCGTTTGCTTTCGTTTGTTTACATATTGTACGGTAAAAAAGGACAAACAAATATGCTAAATATGGCTTTATTTTTGTGGCATCTCTACTTCACTGTTATGTATTTTTCATTGTGCCATTTTTTTTTCAATAAAAAAAAATTTTTTTTTTTAAAATCAGCACTCAGGTGAAAAACAGAAAGATTTATTGTAGCTTCTCCAACACGTTAAATATGAAATCCATGAGAAATGGTCAAATTTAAGACTGGAAGTTTATTCGTGATGAAGACTCGTCTCCTGAATCATCCGAGGAGAATTTGCTGTTTCTTCTTCTATTCGAGTTTCACAGTCATACAAATGATGTAAAGGATGTTGTTTTTTTGGATCTCAGTAATTAATTAAAGTGTGAGAAACACATATTACCCTCGTCTTATCCAGACTTAACACAGAGGCTCATACACCAAGCATAAATAGCAATAAATACTATTAAGTATATGTCACGATCCACACTCAAGGAAACACAGGAAGATCCAAGAGTGCAGTATGTAATTTAATAGGGAAATCCGAAATACAAAAACAGTCCAGGCAGGGGTCAAAATCCATAAGGCAATCCAAACAAGAACAGGCAAGAAAACAGACCTCAAAGTGGTGTGACGAATAACAAGGACTCCGTAACAAATACTAAAACAGACAGGGTATAAATACACACAGAACTGACAATGATGACGGGGAACAGCTGGGTACAATGAACAGTGATGAGTGCAGACAAGGATTGTGGGGAATGAAGTTCCTAATGAGAATGACGCCGTGGGGGAAGGGGACCTCTAGTGGACACCAGGGAACATAACCCAACACTGTGACAGTATATATACTAAGTATATATATATATAACTAACTATTATATAATACTAAGTATAAAAATTGTTAGATACTTACCATAGTTGTATTTATTTGCACCTCAGTGAAGTCATGACAAAATCACAAATAAAATTTGAACATAAAAATGTGGAAATTATAGAAATTGTAATTGTAAAATTTCTCGCATTTTACAGGTGAAACTTGAAAAATTTGAATATGGTGCAAAAGTTCATTTATTTAAGTAATTCAACTTAAAAGATGAAACTAATATATTATATAGACTCATTACATGCAAAGTGAGATATTTCAAGCCTTTATTTGTTATAATATTGATGATTATGGCTTACAGCTTATGAAATCAAAATGATAACAAATAAAGGCTTGAAATATCTCACTTTGCATGTAATGAGTCTATATAATCTTTAGTCTCTGAGAAGCTACAATAGAGGTTTTCTGGTGGTGTTGTTTTTACATGAATCTTTAGTGTTTTTCATAGTGTCTATTTTTGGCGAATTGCATGGACACATTTGTGGTTGTAATCCTGTCCTCACCACAGCACTGTCAGTCCAGTTATGTCTTCATGTGTTGAGCAGTGGTGTGTATAATGTTGTTGTGTTCGCAGTGATGTGTGGGACTCCCCCGGCCGTAGACAACGCTTCTCTGGTGGGCCGGCGCCGCTCGCACTACGACCTCCACGCTGTGGTGCGATACCAGTGTGTCGACGGCTTCTTCCAGCGCCACATTCCCACCGTCCGCTGCCGGCCCAGTGGAGTCTGGGAGAGACCCAAGATCATCTGCACTAAATGTGAGTCTCAACACGCTTATCTCAATACATACATGGGAAAAAATTATAATATGGGGCAAAACTTCATTTATTTCAGTAATTCAACTTAAAAGGTGAAACTAATATATTATATAGACTCATTACATGCAAAGTGAGATATTTCAAGCTTTTATTTGTTATCATTTTGATGATTATGACTTACAGCTTATGTACCTCTTTGGTAACACTTTACCTGAGGGCTGTGCATAAGACTGACACATGTCATGAATATGAAGGAGGTTTTATGCATGTTTATGACAAGTGTCATTAAGTGTCATTCGCTTTTAATGCAAATATGACATTGTCTGAGATGTCTTTTGTAACTTGACATTACCAAGACAACATAAATTGTCATAAACATCATATTATCAAACTTAAGAAACCACTTAGCTTTATGGGTTAACATTACATTAAACTGTCATGTGGTTGGTTTTGACATTGGCCGTCATGAGGCCATTATAACCATAGACATTCATAATAAAGGCTAGATGTCTCGTCCGCACTGCTGGCCAATGGAGGTCGACGTCCGCACACGGCGGCCATCTTGTCACAGTCAGCTCGCTCACTCGTAACATTGTTTTAATGGTGCATGTACTTTTTAAATGACCATAACTTAAATTTTCTACAGATTTTCAAACGGGTTGCTTTGTTATAAACGTCAGAGATGTAGTTATGACACTGCATACTTATTAATAATTATAATATTATATATTTTAACATGTTCAAGCATCCAGAATTATAGCCACGTTAATAACGTTTGTAAGAAACCAAACCGTTTGTAAATCCGTCAAGATTTCAGCGAGATAAGAGGATTTGTGTTCGTGCAGATCACTCGCCTTACATCAGAGCCCGCCAGAAAGCTTGCCTGTGACAAGATGGCCGCCAGTGATGCCGTTCGAGACTCTGCCTTAAAACATATAGCCTTATATAGATATCTATGATTATAACTGTGTCATGAATATTTTTCTTGAGCTCAACTACAGTGGTACACATTGAATTTGTCATTAAAATATCATTTTAATGACAAATTCAATCCATAAAGCTAAGTGGTTTCTTAAGTTTGATAATTAATCTGCTATGTCATGTTTATGACAGGTAATGTTGTCTTGGTAATGTCAAGTTGTCATGACAGAAACACTGACAGGTTATGATGTTTTGGTTTATGTCAAGTTGTCATAACAAAGACATCTCAAACAATGTCATATCAATGACATTAAAAATGTCATAATTGAGCGAATGACACACACTGGGCCCTATTGTAACGCTCTGAAACGCAAATCAAACGCGAAACGCAAGTGGAAATATTGGGTCGGGTCGGGTCAAGTTCGGGCTCGGGCAGAGAATCTAAGCTCTACCAATCACAGCCTTGTGGTCTGCGTCGCCTCGACGTGTAGTTACAATGTTTTGGAGGTGCACGTCGAGCTACGGCGGAGGGGCCGGAGAGGGGTTCGCGGAGATGCAGAAGGGTCTGCGGGGGTACGCCGTCGATTCAAACGCAGAATCATAAAACAGGCTTTAGACTAGGTTTTTCCTGGTCAGTGGCGGAACTGTTTTCTGAATTCTGAATTTGGGGTTTTCATAAGCTGTAAGCCATAATCATCAAAATTATAACAAATAAAGGTTTGAAATATCTCACTTTGCATGTAATGAGTCTATATAATATATTAGTTTCACTTTTTAAGTTGAATTACTGAAATAAATGAACTTTTGCGCCATATTCGCATTTGTCCAGTTTCACCCGTATATGCAAAGCAGATGTAGTCATGTGACAGTGTGGTCTCCCTCCAGCACGGCGATCTCACCGTTACCGTCGGCAACACCACAGATCTCGGCGCGAGCATCGGAGACACCGGAGACACGGATCCGGGCACAGGGGGCGGAGCTAAACCGCAGGGGTCGTGACCTCTGACCCCGTGACACACGGAAAGGACAGAAACTATCACTCCTCCTCTTCTCGTTTATACCGCTGTTTTTTAGCTCGTTTAGGTTTCATTAACTCGCCGCTCGTTAGAATAACGAACTGAAGGTTGTGTGACGACACGAACGCCTCCTCCTGCTCCTCATCGTTCGGGATAGTTGTGTTCATTTGTTTAGGCGACAGGTGAAGGCTTTAGATAGATTTTTTGTTTTTGGATTTAATGCTTTAATGAAAAAGTCCCCAAACTGAAGGAACTTGACCCTTCATATATGAATCATGTGTAACCAGTCTAACATCTTTGTACCTTTTGCTTCCTTTCCATCATTTGGTTTTTATTGCGAATCTTTAACTCTTGTGAAATGTTGGACCCTCTTATGTTCTGTCATGTTTTATCTCTCGAAGTAAAGCACGTTTCACCACTAAATTTAAAGAAAAAATACATTTTGAAGCCTATTTTATAAACTGGTAAGATTTTGTTTTTGCATCGTGACAATTACAGCGCATTTCCCATCAGATTAAAAAACCTAACATTAAAATATCCAGAATAAACAACCATGAAATATGCTTAATATAATACTTTACAAAATTTGACTAATCTTGTTTTATTAAACGTGTTGCTGGAATGCGTTTAATTTAATTGTCACAGATCCAAAAAAATCCATGAAATAATGTCAATTGTCAATGTCAATTTTATTTATATAGCACTATTAATTACAACCTAAGTTGTCCAATGTGCTGCACAATGAAAAACAGAGCAAGGTAATACAGTATAATTAAAAACAATACATAAAAACAAAAAATACAATACAACTTCATCATTGATTATATGCCAAATTAAACAAATGAGTTTTTAGCATAGATTTAAAAATAGACAGTGATGATGCATAACGAATACAGAGAGGCAGAGCATTCCACAGTCTGGGGGCAGCTACTGAAAAAGCGCGATCACCTCTGCATCTCAGCTTCGACTTCGGCACACATAACAATCTCTGGTTGGACGACCGGAGAGACAGAACTGGACGATATTCAGTTAATAAGTCCGAGAGGTAGGGAGGGGCAAGACCATTTAAAGATTTAAACACCAAAAGAAGAATTTTAAAATTCACTCGATAACATACAGGTAGCCAGTGCAAAGAACGTAGAACTGGCTTAATGTGGTCCCGTTTTTTAGTACTGGTTAAAAGTCTTGCAGCTGCATTTTGCACTCTCTGCAACCGGGATAAAGCTAACTGGCTGATCCCAACATAAAGTGAGTTACAGTAATCCAATCTAGAAGTAATAAAAGCATGAATTAATTTTCCAAAATTATTTCTTGACAGAATCGGTTTTACTTTGGCTAGTAGTCGAAGCTGAAAGAAGCATGATTTGACCACTGTATTTATGTGTTTGTCAAATTTCAGCCCATCATCAATGACAACCCCAAGATTTTTTACCCAAGGCTTAACAGATGGGGAAAACTCACCCAAGTTTATTTTTGGTGTACTAAGAGAATCTGAAGGACCAAAAACTATTATTTCAGTTTTACTCTCATTAAAATTAAGAAAATTTAAAGACAACCAGGCCTTAACATCAGACAAACAGGTCATAAGTGCCTCCAGACCATTCAAACTCTTATTTAATGGCAAATAAATTTGAGTATCATCTGCGTAGCAGTGAAACGACAGACCATGCTTCCTAAAAATAGAACCCAATGGGAGCATATATAATGTAAAAAGAAGAGGAGCTAAGATGGAGCCCTGAGGAACACCACATGATAGAGGGGCTGCCTCAGATGAATGTTCACCCATATGGACTTTAAAACTTCTATTTGAAAGGTATGATTTAAACCATTCAAGAGCACTTCCTTTTACACCAACACAGTGCTCCAAGCGAGTAAGAAGGACAGCGTGGTCCACTGTATCAAAAGCAGCACTCAAGTCTAGGAGCACAAGCACAGCATAGTCCCCAGAGTCGCCAGTTAGTAGGATGTCATTTAAAACCCTCAAAAGTGCAGTCTCTGTCGAGTGATGTTTTCTAAAACCTGATTGAAAGATCTCAAATATCTTATTTTCATCTAAGAAACTCTGCAATTGTTGAAGAACTATTTTCTCTAGGATCTTTGTAATAAAAGACAAATTAGAAATAGGCCTATAATTATCTAAAACAGTAGGGTCTAGATTCGGTCTTTTAAGCAAAGGGCGGACTGTGGCATGTTTTAACACATCTGGTACCATACTAGTTTCAATACATCGGTTTATCATAGTCACAAGGTAGGGACCCACTGTATCAAAAACTTTTTTCAGGAAATATGGAGGCATAACATCAATGGAGGAGCCTGATGGCTTTAACTGGCACACTATTCCTTGAAGTTGAATAAAAGAAATAGGTTCAAGCCGACTGAACTCTGCAGTACAAACAGAGTGGATGGATGGATCACCAGCAGGGGGAGATATCCCCAATCTGATATCATTAATCTTATTTATAAAAAAATTAAGAAAATCATCACACATTGTTTTTGAGACAGCAGGGTACTCAGAGACAGGTGGATTAACAACAGTGTTAAAAACAGTAAAAAGAGTTTTTGGCCTATTATAATTTCTATAAATAAGTTCTGTGAAATACCTGGATTTTGCTACTTTCACTGCCTTCTGGAATTTGGATAATGAATCTCTTACTATTTCAAAAGATATTTGGAGCCTGTCATTTTTCCACTTGCGCTCTGCTCGTCTACAGGTCTGCCTCAAAGAGCGAACATGATCATCCATCCAAGGCTCAGATCTAGGTTTGAGTTTTAAGGTTTTTACAGGTGCCACTGAATCCAAAACATTTACAAATGTGGAGTTGAGTCTGAGTAGGAGCTCCTCAGCACTCAGATCATACTGACTGACATCTACAGATTGAATAGCATCACAAAAGGCTACTGAAAAGGATGTGCTTGTAGATGAGGTAATTAATCGAGATTTACGGACATATTTAGTGGCTTTAGAGTCATTTGGTACCCAGGGAACAGAAAACATAACAGATTTGTGGTCAGAAAACCCATTTTCAACTACCTCAAGATCACAAGGAGAAAAACCATATAAATAAGCTTTTTTTATGCAAAATGTAACTTCTCATTTCTTTATTTTTGAGGTGAAATATGAGCAAAGCTGAACGTGAGTTTGTGATTGAACCGGTTCATTCGTCTTCTGAAAGCTCTTGAACGTTTCCCACGTCACACCGGGATGATTGACAGGTGTCACTTTACACATCAAACTGTCACTTCTGTGTTCAGAGTGATTCCTAGCCGGTCATGTCTGTCTGATCAGGCGCATTGAGTCCTGAAGGAGGCGAGAAAGTGTCATCAAACCGGATGTGTTTGCATCCCGCTGACTCAAAGAGATCAATACGTTTTGACCTGAAAGAGAAAACTGAGCCCAGAAGAATGTTTATGCATGAACACACACATTTTGAGATGCATGAGTGTGAGGAATGGAGTTCACAGGTCCGTTCGCTCTTCATGCCCTTTATGACATTTCTCATGATTGTGGCGTGTGAGTTTCAGATTCTCTTAACACGCCTGTTGCTTGGTAACATGTCGAAATGTGTGTGTGTGTGTGCGTATGTGCGTGTGTGTGCGTGCGCTATTTTGATAGAACTGCATGCGTTTGTGAGTGTGTGTTTTAGTTTGTGCAGTTTTTACAGATGACACTCATTAATTAGTTCACAACCGTAATAAGAATCGAGAGACATTTACTAAGATATTAAGTCATCTTTTTCCAAAAAAAAAAAAAAAAAAAGTAATAAAAAGTAATGCTTAAAACAAGAAAAAATATCGGTAACACTTTACACTGTAAAAAAAAAAATACATCCCCAAGTCAAAATTTTCTAGTGACTGGTCACATCTAAATTTTTTAATTAGTCTGACATATTATTTCTCATTGAGAAATATTTTACAGAATTTCACTTGGGCCAATTAAAAAATGTAGATGTGACCAGTTACTAGAATATTTGGACTTGGAGAGGTTACTTTTTTTTTTACACTGTACCTAAAGCCCTTATGTATAATGCATTATAAAAGTATTCATAATATACAATATACTGCATTATTTTTTTATTACATAATTGTAACCAAAAGTTAAAATGCATTAAAATATTCACAGATTATTTGTTCCATTTGAAATAGTTTGCGTTTTAATGCATTATACGTTTTAAAGGTGTATTAAACTGTGGTTACAATTATACATGAGATCACACAATGCATTATAAGGAATAATTAATGGATTAAAAATACTTTTATAATGCGTTATATTTAAAGGCTTTAAGTAAACTTCTCTTTGAAGTAAGGTTTAATTTTCAGCATAAACTCGTTTGTCATTAACATCTTCAGTCATTTTTCTTCTCCATCCAGTAAATGTTTCTTGATCTAAGAATGTTTCGATATCTGTGATGAAAAAACGAGACAAAGTAAGTAAAAAATTTGTTTTGCAGCTCCTAAACTCCCAGAATGCACCAGAACAAGCTCAATATACTTGCATTTAAATCAGTGTTGGAAAATATTGATAAAACATTTATTCTGAGGGATGCATTATTTTTACCCATATGTGTGTGTTGTCATTTTTATTAAAATACAGTGTTAATAAAGTGCGCTTCGTGTGGATTTGACGCACCAAAAGCTCTTCCGAAAAGGTTGGATCTCTGTTAGGATGATGTGTTGTGTTTGTGTGAATCTGGATCTGTGTGTGTATTCATAACATGATGACGAATAATCCATATGGACTCCCTCCTCTGTTTGCTTATAGATCCACTTTCTTCTGTATATAAATTGGATGGAGTTTGTATTCGGTTCTGTCATGTTTTTTATTCTACTGTCCGATCACATTTAATCTCAATAGTTTTGCAGAACTGACATGGAAACGCACAATAACAACACGAGTGTGTATGTTTTAGCAGCTCTTTATGAAATCATTACGTTCGCTGCGATGAATCTGGTTTCTGAAGTCGAACCTTGATGTGTTTATGGCTTCACTTCTCGTTTGTTGATGTGTTTTGTTCTTTATTAAACTTGAAACAAACCAACAATAAAACTGATTGGATCAGAACTGCTGTCATTTCAGATGTTTTGTTTAAAATCCAGCTTTTAATGTTGTTTATATGTGTATGTGGTGTTTTTTTAATAAGACAAAGCATGTGTAAGTTCATAAGTCGACAGCATTGCTGAGTATTTTCTGCTTAAAACTGCAGTGAACCAAAGACAGTCTCAAAAACACGGTTTGAAATCGCTGGTGTTTCTGACGTCACACACTACCTTGTAACCAATCAGATCAACGTGTGATCGTCAACCAGTGGATCTCTGAGTGAGTGAGTGAGTGGAGGCGGGGCTCATTTGCATATTCATAGAACTGTGTAACCAATCAGATCAACGTGTGATCGTCAACCAGTGGATCTCTGAGCTGAGTGAGTGAGTGAGTGGAGGCGGGGCTCATTTGCATATTCATGGGACTGTGTAACCAATCCGATCAACGTGTGATCGTCAACCAGTGGATCTCAGGCGCTGCGAGTGAGTGGAGGCGGGGCTCATTTGCATATTCATGGAACTGACCGTGTAACCAATCCGATCAACGTGTGATCGTCAACCAGTGGATCTCTGAGGCGCTGCGAGTGAGTGGAGGCGGGGCTCATTTGCATATTCATAGAACCGTGTGTAACCAATCACATCAACGTGTGATCGTCAACCAGTGGATCTCTGAGCTGAGTGTGAGTGAGTGGAGACGGGGCTCATTTGCATATTCATGGAACCGTGTAACCAATCCGATCAACGTGTGATCGTCAACCAGTGGATCTCTGAGGCGATGCGAGTGAGTGGAGGCGGGGCTCATTTGCATATTCATAGAACCGTGTAACCAATCACATCGTGTGATTGTCAACCAGTGGATCTCTGAGCTGAGTGAGTGAGTGGAGGCGGGGCTCATTTGCATATTCATAGAACCACGCATACTAATTGAGGCAAGGGTGCCGAGTTACATTCAAATGCAAAAAAAAAACACTTAAATATGTCAATTTGGTGATCAAAGATGAGTTTTAAGGGATACAATTATGGGGATTTTAAGTGACCCGCTTCCTAATTTTACACCATAAGAAATTATTTGTAAATTATGTTGAATTAAAGGCGTCTGAGAGGCCGATGCATGACACCAGTGTTTTATACTCGGTTAGTTTCAGTGCTGTGCTGTTTTACTGCTCATTATTGCTCTATTAGGACTCGTCCCTTTGGAAGGACACACTTATACATTTATTATGCCCTTTTAGACATCATTAGACATCACACACACACTTTCATTGCTGATTTAGGCCAGAAACACATACTTAATGCATGCACACTTAAAGCTAAAGTCTCCATTTGCTACTATTGAGATATTAAACATCTCATTTGTGATATTTATTTTCTGAGGGATCTGTTTTATATTAATCTTCATGTTTATGTTCTGCTGCATGTCTGTCGTGTCTGATTTGGGCGCCCACAAAACTTAATATTTTATGTGTTGTATGATATGTTTGATTTTGTATCTCCAGTAAGAATCTTTAGACATTTGCACTGGAAAACGAGACAAAAACACTGAGGAAGAACATCACTTTTTTTGCAGTGTGATCAGAAGGTACAGTATAAGATATTTTACTGGTGGTTGGGACTGGGAGCAGAGTGATTCAAGCTTTTTGGGGGGATAAAATTAATTAAAAGTAATGGATATCTGTTGGAAGTCGTATTTTCAAACTCTGAAGTTGCAAAAACAAGTCATTGTGACTTAGACATTTACATTTAGAGAACAGAACAATAACGTAGTGTGTTTCATTAGCCTACTTGGTATTACAAAGGTCTTTAAAAAGTTACCTCAATAACTTAGCGCTTATGAAAACTCCCAAATTCAAATATTGTGAAAAGGTTTTCATAAGCTGTAAGCCATAATCATCAAAATTATAACAAATAAAGGCTTGAAATATCTTACTTTGCATGTAATGAGTCTATATAATATATTAGTTTCACCTTTTAAGTTGAATTACTGAAATAAATGAACTTTTGCACCATATTCTTTTTCCCCCCTCTGAAACGTTTTAGTTGTTTAGATGTTCGTCTTAAGTTTTGTTTCATATTGCGCGATTAATCGCATCCAAAATAAAAGTTTGTGTTTACATAATATATGTGTGTGTACCGTGTATAATTATTTTGTATATATAATTACACACACATGCATGTATATATTTGAGAAATATTTGCATTTATATACTGCATATATATTTTTATATAATTTATATTATAAATATAAATATTTTATATATAACAAATTTTTCTTAAATATATACATGCAAGTGTGTGTATTTATATATACACAAAATAATTATACACAGCACACACACATCATGTAAACACAAACTTTTATTTTGAAATAATTAATCGCGATTAATTATTTCAAAGCCCTAGTTGCGACTTGTTTTAGAATGTTCAGAGAACATTCAAAAGTAACGTTCCCATAATGTGTTTGAAAATTCTAAAATGGAATGTTCCCTTGGTGTTTGTAGGCTATTGCATTTCTTCGTTCCTCAGGGTCTGTGTCTGAATAAACATCTTTGACGGAGGTATAGATGGTTAATTTATTCGGTCTTTCATGTGTTTTCAAAGACAGATAAAGATCCGCCATTAACATTACCAGCAGATTCAGAACCTCAGCGCTGCTTTAAACCTATGCTTTAATGAGCGTCTTTCGAAGTTTGTGTTGCCACGGTTACCGCCGCACACATCAAAGCGTTCCGTTTAGCGCACGCAATATTTAAACATGCTCTTTGTAGTTCCAGGAAAACTCAGCCGACATCTTTCAGCTTTTGAAATCCTAATGAGGCGATCTGAGAGACATCTGTTTGAGTCGGACTCAAACGTTCCCAGTGTGACACAGTCCAATCCAAATCCTTTACAAGATTACAGACACCCTCAGAACAGCTCGAGCGCATTAAAAGTCTCATTTGAGTTGAATCAGAATTAATTTATAGTCCATTACCGCCATTAGACCACCGGAGCATCCGCCAAAAACATGCATCAACATTATAGATTAAGAACTAGAGTTTTACTTTTGTCGCAATGCATCACTTTTTATGGCAATGAACGCCAGAATTGAATGATCAATTATGCATTATGTATTCATTTTTTATCGAAAAACAAAACAAAACATTTTGACCCATTAGGGTCCGGGTATCATTCGTTCATTTGTTTTTGCTTTCACATATAAAAACGGAAAAACGAGAAAACAGCTCCTTTTTCCATTTTTCCGTTTTTTTTTTTTTTTGAAAAACGAAAAAACGAAATTATGACTTGATTTTTGGTTTACCCGTTCTTGCACGGAACTCAGAAAAAACACTTGATATTCCGATTTTCCCCTGTGGGTGGTGCTAAATCTGATTGGCAGGAAATGCATTAATTATTTTTCAAATTAAGAGTTTACCCACATACTTGTTTCGTGTCTTAGGCCATAAATGTGCACTTACGATGGGGAACTTTTCTCTGCATGCTTTTGAAGACAGTGCCTATAGACCTGCATTATATGACTGACAGACAAGAACGGTTTGACCTAAAAATATCAAAATTGAAACTACTGCGGAGACAAAGACACCTACATCTTGGATGCACTTCAGGTAAGCTAAAACATACCAACATTTCATTTCAAAGTGAACTATCCCTTTAATTCTTCATTCATCTGTCTGACGGTAACCGGGTGAGAGGTCACTGGGCCGGTGACGTGATGATGTCATCAGCGCTGCAGGGCAAAGGTCAGGGATCTGATAGGACGAGGCGAAGAAATGTTCATGATATCTTTTGAATGAATCATTCGTCTTAGTCTCACCGTGTTGCAACACTATAAATATCTCTCCCCGCTGAACCCGTGCCCCGGCGTTCCCTTTGGAGCCCGACGCAGAGAATAATAAACAGCCAATTTCACAAGACAGGAGATACGAGGGTTCATGACACCGCTGACAAATCACCGTTCCACAGAAAACTTCTCATAATGCTCGGGAAACTCTATATGAAATAAAAACAGAATAAAACATTTGGGTGAATCTGCCAGGAACAACTTAATTTTTTATGATTTATATTATTTATGAAAAGACTGTTTTTCTTGACCATTTCATCCCCCTTATCTCACACTGAAATATAGGTCAAATAAACCCTGGATAAGTTTTTGTGAGACCAGGATCTGTTTTAATAATGCAAACTAATATCAAAAATAACTAATGTACTTTCTAAACACACACAGACACACAGACATCGACACACCCATCAAACGTGTCCAGAGTCCAGATTTATTGAGATTTCACCAACTGACCAGAGATAAACCTGCTAGAGATCACACACACACACACACACACGCGCACACACACACACACACACACACACACACACACAGCAAAACTCCACGTAAAAAAGAAAGACAGACGACGTTACATTCTTTCTAGGGATGCATATCAATGTTTTGGTCGACAGCAAAAAACTATTATTTTATGATGGCCAGTAATAATCTTATAAATCCATACGTTTTGTAGTTTTTTTTTTTCAGTGCCATACTTATAATAAAATAAATAAAATCAGGCATCTGTCTAAATTCATAATATCATTCTAATCACACTTTTTTTAGTTTGTCTAATGTTTTTTGAAATGTTACTGGTTTTAGAATGTTCATTCAAAAGTAACACTCCAATAATGTGTGAAGAATGATCAAATGGAATGTTCGTATAACAAAGAAAACACATTTGTAAAACATTTCAAAACGGGATGTTCTGAACGCTCAGAGAACGTTCTGTTAGCTGGGATCAGAGCGATAGGCTCACTGGGAATTTGAAAAAGACACTAATATTGGCAGATACAGATGTAGTCACTCATATTCTCATACTTTTACTAATAACTTGAGGAGGTTTCAGTTTCGCTTCTGAAACGCCCCTAATCCAAGCGTCACTATCCTGCAGAGAGGACGCATGACTCTACTTCTTCTTCTTGCCGTTGCTGGCCTGTTCCTGAGGAACGCTCTTCATGAAGAAGGCCTGGTCCGTGTAGCAGCGTACGGCGAGCAGGACGGGCACCGCGGCGTACAGAAGGTTCAGCGTGACCACCAGACGCCACTCGTCCCGAGGGATCCGGTACGTGAACGGTGTGCGTGAGTGAACGGATGATCCCAGGTGAGTCCACTGGGTCTGTGGAGAGATCAGAGACACAGTCACATACTGACAGATCCGTGATCATCTAAACCGGACATTTCTTAAAGGGGGGGGGTATAATGCCCTTTTTACAAGATGTAAAATAAGTCTCTGATGTTCCCAGAGTGTGTGTGTGAAGTTTTAGCTCAAAATACCCCACAGATATTTTTAACAGCAACATTAACATTACTTCAAACAGCAACATTACACACTAACTACAGCTAGAAAAGTCAAATCATGATCAACATCTCCTTTGAAAGTAATTGAAGATTCCAAAAGTTTTTTTTTTCAGCAATAGAGACAGAGCACATGTAGGCCACGCCCACACAAGCATTTAGGCCACGCCCACACCGGGGGGGGGGGGGGGACAATCCAACCGTCTCCATTGAGTTTGTATTGCGTGATCGTGAAACTTTATCATTTCTGTCTTATAACAAAAAACAAACCAATGTCTAAACGCTGCTATGTGACGGGTGTATAGCAAACACGCAAAAAAAAAACTACGTTTTTATAAGCTGTCGACCCCAAAAAAGTGTGCAATGGATGATAAAGGTTCTTCATGGAACCAAAGATGCCAATAAAGAACCTTTTTTTTTTTTACATTGTAATCAGACAAAGTGTTATAGTTCTATCCATTTCTACTGATTTTGAAGTTCTAAATTCAGACAGTATGGGCTGTCATATCAATTATTGGCCATAACAAAAATATTGGTTATTGGTTGTTGTAATCATTCATCTTATTTCATTTATTTAAAGTCCCCCTCAGCATTGCTGAGTAAACTGCAGTGAACCAGTGGATCTCTGAGCTGAGTGAGTGGAGCCGGGGCTCATTTGCATATTCATAGAACCGCGCATACTAAATGAGGCAATGGTGTCAAGTTACATTCAAGATATTTTAAGACATGATGAATCTTTTCAAGGAAAAAACTTTCAATATTTAATTTTGGTCATCAAAGAGGAGTTTTATGGGATAAAATGATTGACTGAACAAAGTTAATCTCAGTGTTATTTTTGTATTATTATATGATTATGCAGTGTTAATTCCTGTGTTTTCACCTGAGCTACAGCTCCTGCGAGGAACAGCGTCCAGTCCAACATCCATGTGCATCCAGGAGTGTAAAGGCCATACACACACGCGGTCAAGAGCGGCAGAACATAGAACAGGAACACCAGCATCTGCCAGAACATCAGACCGTCAGCACATCATATTCACATCACCGTGATCTCTGTAAATATCCCTGATTCTGTCTATAGTATTAGTGCCTCTCAATCATAAAAATATACTATGCTGAATCTACCCGGGGGAATTTTCAAAGTCTGAATATTAATTATTATAATCATTAAATTTTTTAAATTATATTTGCAGGTGAATTTTATTTTAAAGAGCATGCATTATGAATATGAATTATTATAATAATTATTTAAATCATATTTATTAAATTATACTAATATTAAAATTGTATATATATATATAGGCATTTATATATATATTTAACAATATTTAGCAATATTTAGCAGAGTATTTTCTAAATATTTAACACTTATTTTACAAAATATTTCTATAATGATAAAATATTACACTATACTTAAAATGATTCTCAAATATATTTGAAAACAGAAAATGTTATGATTATAAAAGTACTAAATAGTATTAGTGCATCTCAAATCATAAAAATAGTAAGCTAAATATTTGCAGGTGAATTTTATTTTAAAGAGCATGTAAATCATTATATTTATACAATTATATTCATATACACATTTTAAATATATTATATATTTTATATATTGCCATTTAAATGAGTATTTTCTAAATATTTAACACTTATTTTACAAAATATTTCTATAATGATAAAATATTACACAAATTAAAATGATAGATTTAAAAATAATTGGAAACGGAAAAAAGTTATGATTATATCAGTACTATATAGTATTAGTGCATCTCAAATCATAAATCATAAATAGTATGCTAAATATTTGCAGACTAATTTTATTTTAAAGAGCATGCATTATGAATATTAATTATTATAATAATTATGTAAATCATTATATTTATAAAATTATATTCATATTAAAATGTTAAATATATTATATATATATTTGCATTTAAATTAGTATTTTATAAATATTTAACACTTATTTTACAAAATATTTTTATAATGATAAAATATTACACAATTTAAAATGATAGATTTAAAAATAATTGGAAACGGAAAAAGTTATGATTATATCAGTACTATATAGTATTAGTGCATCTCAAATCATAAAAATAGTATGCTAAATATATGCAGGTGAATTTTCAATTGTGCATTATGAATATTAATCATGCATGAAATCATTATATATATGAAATCATATTAATATTACAATTGTATCATATATAATACTAAAAACATATTTTTTACACAATATTTATATAATGATAAAATATTACACTATTTATGATTCGAAAAAATATCTGAAGATTGTACTATATAGTATTATTGCATCTCAAATCATAAAAATGTTATGCGAAACTGAATTTTCACAGAGTGACGCCGAACTCACCATGACTTTAGGAAAGCCGACGCTGTCTTTCATGTACGGCTCGTACTGGTAGATGTAGTTAAAGCAAGAATCCAGAGAACATTCCAGAATAACCTGATGAAGAGGAGAAGAGAGGAGAAGCATGAGTGGCGGACGAGACGGATGGATAAACGGATGGATGTGCAGATACTCACAAACCCTCTGAAGAGTGTGAAGACGATGGTGCCGAAGAGGCCGAGTGTGAACAGCAGATCGATCGGCCGAGAAAACAGCGTTCGCTTCTGACACACCTCCACCTGCAGACGACAGGACACTCAACTCGTGTGTGTGTGTGTGTGTGTGTGTTTGCCTCAAGACACATGTGTCTGTGGCAATATCCAACTATACATTATATGAATCAAAATTATCGATTTTTCTTTTATGCCAAAAATCATGAGGATATTAAGTAAAGATCATGATCCATGAAGATATTTAGTAAATGTCCTACCGTAAATATATAAAACATGTATTTTTGTGAGTGAATGCAGCACAATCGTGAACATAAATGCACAACTTTAAAGGAGATTTTCTCAATGTTTACATTTTTTTGCTCCTCAGATTCCAGATTTTCAATAGTTGTGTCTCGACCAAATATTGTCCTATCATAACAAACCACACATCAATGGAAAGATTATAAGCTATTCAGATAATGCATAAATCTCACCACTGGTTTTGTGGTCCAGGGTCACAAATTATTTCCGGGTCAAAATGACCCGAGGGAAGGATGAGTGTTACAGAAAAGCATGATATTAAGTGTTTGTGTGTCGTTGCCTCAAGACACATTAACGGTTTTAAATGTGTGCTGAATTTGTACATGAATATTTACAACGCAAAACAATTCAAGATAAAAAAAGTCAATTTGTGACCCTGGACCAGAAAACCAGTCACATGTGTCAATTTATTTAAATTGAGATTTATACATTATTTTGGTCGAGACACAACTATTGAAAATCTGAAATCTGAGGAGCAAAAAAATGTAAACATTGAGAAAATCTCCTTTAAAGTTGTGCATTTATGTTCACGATTGTGCTGCATTCACTCACAAAAATACATGTTTTATATATTTACGGTAGGACATTTACTAAATATCTTCATGGAACATGATCTTTACTTAATATCCTAATGATTTTTGGCATAAAAGAAAAATCGATAATTTTGATTCATATAATGTATAGTTGGCTATTGCCACAGATATACCCGTGCGTCATGTGACTGGTGTTGTGGTCCAGGGTCACATGTGACCTTATCCTCGGTTTGATCAGTAGATCTTAGCGGATTGAATCAATACTGTGCTGTCAATCTTAGAGTCCAGCTGATGTGATGTGAATAAATATTACATTTCTTTTTTCAACTGCTTGCACACAAAATCCTTACTTGCCACACAAACACTAGATCCACAGACACACCAAATCTGCAAAACCACACACTAATTCTCGGCCTTCGACTCAAACCACACAATTCTCTGTGTAAGTAACACACACTAATCTAACAGGAAGTATGGCTTCCTTTTTCAAACAGTAATTCATTAGTGCCTCACACACACACACACACACACACACTCCTCACATGTGCAAACACTCATCGCATTACTGAACACTAACCAATCAGGGCTTTACAATAGGCCTATAAATAGGTCAAAGGTCAAGTTACAGGTTTTGAAGAATGGATGCAAAAAGTAATGGGAGTTGGAGGGAGAGCTTTAAGTTTTGAATAACTCTGTGTACATGATATATCCAAAAATATAATATTATGGCAAAGGTGTCAACAAAATTGTGATATTCATTTTGCAAGAGATGTGAGGCATTTTGTGTGTGCAATTCTTGGATTTGTGTGTAAAGTTTTGAAAAAAAAAAGAGGCACTGTTTTAAAAATGTGTGTAAAACTGTTATGTCTGACACCAGCATGTAGATGTTCACCTTGTCAGCAGGAATGATTGACAGCTCTCTCGGCCTGTTGAAAAGCTTGGCCGCCGCCCATACGGGTAAAACCAAAGATGGCACATTCCTCCAGAAAGCAGGGAGGATGTTTTTCCCATATTTACCTAAAGCACAGAAACAAAGACATGCAGCTGAGTGTGACCGAATACATTACAGACGTTTTTAAGAATAAACACACTCTTTTAAAGTTTCTTACCAACAACAATGCCTGGGATTAGGACGACCTGACTGGCGATCATTGATCCGGCCCAAACGAGAGCCAAACTGCGGAACGGCTTCCTGGATGAGGAGACCAAACAATCACTATAAACATATATATATATATGTGTGTGTGTGTGTGTGACCCTGGACCACCAAACCAGTCACATGGGTCAATTTTTTGATATTGAGATGTATACGTCATATGAAAGTTGAATAAATAAGCTTTCCATTGATGTATGGTTTGTTAGGATAGGACAATATTAGGAAATCTTGAATCTGAGGGAGCAAAACAATCTAAGCATTGAGAAAATCTCCATTAAAGTTGTGCATTTATGTTCACGATTGTGCTGCATTCACTCACAAAAATACATGTTTTATATACTTAAAATTATATGTATGAAATTTACTAAATATCGCCATGGAACATGATCTTTACCGTGTGTGTGTGTGTGTGTGTTTCTGATGCTGGTTCTTACCCTGCGCTGATGCGGTGGATCATGAGGAGCAGAAGCCCGTAGTGAACGACTCCGTCCCAGTAACCCATCATGATACAGTGAGCAGAACTCAGGTGAGGCTCGCCCTGAAACACACGAGGAGAGAGGAGGAACTCAGTGTGTGTGTGTGTGTGCGTGCTTGTGTTTGTGATTGTGTGTGTGTGTGTGTGTGTGAGAGAGTGTGTGTCCGAGTGTGTGTGTGTGTGTGTGAGCATGTGTGTGAGCATGTGTGTGTGAGAGTGTGTGTCTGTGTGTGAGAGTGTGTGCGTCTGTGTGTGAGAGTGTGTGCGTGTGTGTCCGAATGAGTGTGTGTGTGTGCGCGCTTGTGTTTGTGATTGTGTGTG
>NC_136880.1:42317554-42385054 GCF_949152265.1 Phoxinus phoxinus | reverse complement strand
TGGAAACACTGAAACACACCGATTGGAAACACTGAAACACACACAGATTGGAAACACTGAAACGCACACAGATTGGAAACAGTGAAACGCACACAGATTGGAAACAGTGAAACACACACCGATTGGAAACACTGAAACACACACAGATTGGAAACACTGAAACACACACAGATTGGAAACACTGAAACACACACAGATTGGAAACACTGAAACACACACAGATTGGAAACACTGAAACACACACCGATTGGAAACACGGAAACACACACAGATTGGAAACACACACACACACACACACATCTCTCACTCTGGCCTCTCTTAGTCTCTGTCTGGCTTTCACTTTCTTTTCTCGCCAACTATTGATTTCTGTCTCAAACAGCCGAGTTAATGATGGCTCACGCTTGTCCAGGAGAAGGAGGATTTCGATCAGACCAGAGTTTCCTCGTTCCCAAGTGGGAAAGTCAACTCGCTTTTGGATTCATGGCACTGGCAGTCGGACAAATAAAGTCTGGAGAAACTTTAGAGAAGCTGAGATCACGCGCGGATTGAACACACACACACGTTAATCAGAGCAATGCTGAAGACAACGAGTGTGAACCCACAGTATTTAATCGTCCGATTGCTGTGGAAAGATTCACGCTTTTGGGGTTATTCATGGTCTGTTGAAATGTCTTTTAAATGTCCTTTTAATGTTCAATGGGGCGCAGGAATAATGTGGATAGTGAATGTTTTATGAGCAGCAGGATAATCATATTCATCCGCTCAGAGCCGAAGCACAACCAAAACAATGTTCTTCCACAAAATACATGCAGTTTTGCTTTTAACCGCTAGAGGGCCAAAGGTTAATGTACCTTTAAAGGGATAGTTCACTTTAAAATTAAAATTCTGTCATCATACTCACCCTCAAGTTGTTTAAAATCTTTATGAGTTTCTGCTGAACACAAAGGAAGATATTTTGAAGAATATCGGTAACCAAACTGGTCCTATTGACTTCCATAGTATTTTTTTTTTCCTACTATGGAAGTCAATGGGACCAGTTAACTGTTTGGTTACCGACATTCTTCAAAATATCATCCTTTGTGTTCACCAGAAGAAATTAATACAGGTTTGAAAGAACTTGAGGGTGAGTAAATGATGACAGAATTTTAATTTTAAAGTGAACTATCCCTTTAAATATATATTTTTTGGCATAAAGTTCTATAAAATGAAGCCAAGAACCCTTGAGTTTATACAGAAATGTGTGAAATTTACCAGTAATGTCTGAGCGCAAACTGTTTCTACACCAATTTTGTGTGTGTGTGTTTAGAGAACATAATTGAGATATTAATTTGATTTAAATCATTAATTTGCTCATCAGTATTGGACTTACCATAGAAGAGAGGGTCAGGAGATGTTTTACTCTTGACACTGAGGTTTGCCAGGAGGAATATGGTTGTAAGAACCGCGATGCCTACAGCCAGTATAACCTGTGGACTGAATGAGAAAAGCATCATAAATGATTATCGGAGGCTTGTTTTTATCTTGCATGATCAATGAGGTCATATTTCACCCCCCAAAACAAGTTAAATATAGCCAAAAATAGGCTATATATTTTTTTATTTCATGCAAATGGTAACTCATTTGCATAAAATAAAAAAATATATAGCCTATTTTAGCAACACAACGCTGATTTGCATTCAATTCTTGTGACTGTAATAGTACATTTTATTGTATTAGGCTTAAAATGCTGCAATAAATGCATACATTATATTTAATATTTAAATATAACATATTCACATGATGTGTAGGCTATAAATAATCTACAATTTAAGTAATATTTTTCTGCATTATGAGATTTTTGAGGGTGAAACTTGGTTGCATTTTCATGAAATCATATCATAAAAATATGTGAGTGGCCAAATGTTCGTGAAAGCTTTCATGAGATTCGCCAATGCAGTGCATTAATCTGTCAGCTCGTGATCCAGTGATCAAACGGAGTTTGAAACAGAGGTTGGTTGCCCTCTTTTGGCAAATTGAGGTAGGCCTATATAGTTAAAACCTCATAAAACGCCTTAAAAATCACATACGATCTTGTAAAACAAAAACGAGTTTGCCTTGCTCAATGTCAATGCAATATTACTGAACATGCACCACTGTAAAATAATAACATAAGATGCAAACTTACTCTTGTAAGAAGGACACATGGTTGATTGTGTAGAGAATGAAAGGTGCCGTCAGAGACAGAAGAAAAACACTGATCTCTGGAGGAAAATCCATTTGAGAAATCAGGAATCCACACAAATATCCTTGAGCTCTATATAGCAAAAAATATATAAATATAGCGATTAAAATAAATATCTAGGAACTGAAATAACACATCTTCTGTCTTGCTTTCCCTGAGGTTTCGGCTCTGTGTCAGTGTGTGTCCTGTAGTTTACTCAGCACTGATTATGATGATGATGGAATCAACATGAAATCAGGTCAAACCTTACAAAGTCCACGGACTATGAACTATTACCGCCCATATATGTGAAAGAAAGGGGCACAACCAGCCAGCTGAGGAACATGTGTGGTTGGTTACACTTTATTTTAAGGTGACAATTGTACTTCAAAGAAGAACCGAGTAATATTAATTAACTACACATGTACTTACTATAGGGTTAGGGTTTGGTTTAGGGTTAGTTAGGCTAACTATAGCATCATTTACTGTTATTACTATAGTAGCCTACATGTAGTAACGTAACTACGTCCCCTTAAAATAAAGTGTTAGGCTACCAAATGTGTTCTAGAACGCTTTACGAAACATTTTTTGGAACGTTACTTTCGAATGTTCTCTGAACGTTCGGAAACAATTAGTAGGCTAACGTTTTAAAAAAATGTTAGAGGAACGTGCAACTAAAACGTTTCAGAATTCCGTGAAAGATTTTTGTGCAAACATATGAAACATTATTAGACACCAGATAAATAACCTTGCCAGAACCATGTCTGTTTCTAAAATATACAGTAAAAATATGATAAATTGGTATTAGCCTCCATTGTCATCAAAAAAAGACAGGCTACAACAAAAAAAAGGTCCTGAAAGCAGTTTTTCAATCAATAATGATCAATGTTTTTGTTGTTTTTACATTGCTTTACTTCACCAAAATAAATTAAGCAATTTACAACGTTTTTAAAACAAGATTCAACTCATTTTTAAACAGTTTAATGTAATTTAAGTGAATCGTATTCAAATGGGTGGGTTTAGAGCTTCTAGATTCTAGAATATATTTAAAATACAATTTATAAACAAGGGAAATTGTAAACCAAATGAGTTATTATTTCCTTTTCTAATCCACAAAATTCGCCTAGCGTCGCGCGTGCGTTGTTGATCGGCAATGACGCCAGCGGAAGAGTCCTCCTTGTTTTAGAACAAGATGGCGACGTCGACCAGGAAGTAGGTAAACAACCGTACAGGGGTAGAAAAATATGGATTAACCCCTCCAATACACCTTTACCGATCGAGAAAAACCCAGATTGAGTGGTCGTTAGTGCTCGTTGAGGGGTTTCGCGGAAAGGGGGGTTTAATTAACGCTCGGTGAGTGAGTTTTCTCTCAGGTTAGCATGTTAGCACGAATCAAACAATAGCGCTCCATTGAGTCAATCAGAAAAAACACACAGACAGCTGATAAATTCGTGTATAAATCAATTAAGTTAGTCTACAATAATCAATACGAGCTGGAAATCATATTAAAGTGGCGTGTTTGAAAGGCCAGTGCTGTTTGGTTGATGTTTTTCAGTTTGACATACGCTCAGACAGATTATTTTAAGATAATCGTATGTATGTTTATAAACGTTTCTATTTTGATATCATCTATTTATTAAGGCTGGATGTGTGACAGGTTGTTTTAAAGAGGTTAAAATAAAGCTGAGGTATACTTACAATGTAATTCCCTTCAAACTGTCACATAGACAAGGCCTCTATCACATATTGAATATATTAACCCATTAACATATCTGTCTTGTATTCAATTTATTCATCTATTTATATGTTATATTTTAGTTAATATAATCTGTTTGCATCTGGTTTATGTACATTTTTTCAATTAAAATAGATCCGGTTGTTATGATAATAACATAATTTTTAATGAAAACACGTACATTTAATGAGAAAAATGCATAATAGAAGTGGTTTTCACTAGTGGTCTGTATGCATGTGTTTATCTGTAGCTCATAGTTTTTATCTTGTTAGTAATCACCACCAAATCAGTATCTGGTCAAATAAATCTGGAGGGTTGGTAATCGGCAGTGGATGCAGAGATTTTTTGTGATGATTATTACACTGACTCTCTCTCTCTCTCTCTCTCTCTCTCTCTCTCTCTCTCTCTCTCTCTCTCTCTCAGAGATGGCTGAAGAACGACGGGGGTTTGACTCGTAATCATGTTTCTTCTCGAAGCCTGATGCCCATTCTTGCCACGTCTGTTGTCATGGACACGGAGGACTATCTGCACCCTGAGGACCCTCAGTTGGGGAGCCCGAAGTTCAGCGCTCCCAGTCCTCCTCTCCCAAGTTCCATGGAGGTAAACACCGGACCTTTAAATGTCTAAAATACCATGCAAATTTTACATTAAGATGCGCTGTTTATTGTAGATTAAATGTTATAGTTACCCCTATACAAAGAGTCTCAGATTAAAGGTCTGCACATGTTTGAACTTGAATTCTCTCTCTCTCTCTCTCTCTCTCTCTCTCTCTCTCTCTCTCTCTCTCTCTCTCTCTCTCTCTCTCTCTCTCTCTCTCTCTCTCTCTATACATATATATATATGTGTATATTTTTATATATATATTTAGAGATGGGAATTGATTAGAATTTAACGATTCCGATTCCATTATCGATATTGCTTATCGATCCGATTCCTTATCGATTCTCATTGGGTGAGGGAATAAGTAAAAATTTGTTTGTTTATATTAACTCGCTTTAATATCTGATCAGAAGACACAGCACAGAGCACATATACAAATTATGTGTAGCAACTTCAGAACAAACCTAAAAGTAGGTGAGCTACTTCTCAAAGGAAAGTCCAGGGACCTATAGCCTAGGGCAGTGTTTCTCAACCAGTATGCCATGGCTGGTCGGAAAGCAACATGGCGTCCCGTTAAAGGCCTCATTATACTTCTGCGTCGAACTTCTGCCTCTGCCATGTTTGCCGCGTTCTGAATCAAAACAACGCAGCGCGCGTGTGACGTCATGACACATTTGCAACGAGCGGAACCGATACGCGGAATCGATACGCAGGCATGCTAACGGTTCCAAGGAATTGATTCACTGGGCACCGGTTCTGAAGAAGAATCGGTTCTCGGTTCCCATCCCTATATATATTAGGGATGCACCAATGTATCGGCCAATAATCGGTATCTCCCTATCGGCCATTGGCCTATTGTTACTAAAAGCAGCCGATGATCAGGTCCAATTTACCCTTCCCTGAGAGTTTGATTGACAGGTGATTTGCCTAATCATAATGCCAAATCCACCATTTTGTCAGCTTTGTGCTTTGTTACTGTTCTCATAAGAAACGAAGTCTCCGCTTTCAAATTCTGTCCATTTTATTACAAAATTCAAACAATAAATCACATTTTGACACTCTTAAATGTGAAGTGACGAATCGCTGTAATGTCTCAAGTCTTTTCTTGCACTTTACTACAAGTTATTGCATGAAAAAACATGCATGAACATCAGAAGGGATTTTGATGCAGTACAACTAACTGAAATGTATATCATGTCTCATGTAATCTCTAAATCAGTGTTTCAATCGCGGAAAGACGTCAATAAAACCGCTTGTGAACAATGTCACTTAACATTGCATTTACCTTAGGAAAGTTAACCTGCGTTCACAGTTCATTAGTTAGCTGTAAAAACACTAGAGAGGAGCTTATTTATGTTTGAAAAGTTATTGAAAATTACCTTATGAGCTGTATACAAACATTAAAGTTTTTATTTTAAGTGTAATTATTATATCTGAAAATAAATAGCAGTTGAATATAATAGTTTGGGCTCCCCTATATAGTTTACAGCACTAGTTATGATAAATTTCTTTCCTATCTGTATCGGCAGATATCATTCTGAATAATCGGTATAAGCAGAGAAATATGGTATCTATGCATCTCTAATATTCCCCATAAATTACAAACCTAAGCCCTGTGCAAATTAAACTTGAAGTTACACATGAACGATCCTCCTGATCCTATCAGGCTCGGGTTTGGTAACATATGAACTCTATTTGCTGCTGCACTTTCTAATGTCACAGTCTTAATGACATATTTCCTGATCTGATTAAATCTGCAGTCTTCTTCATAACTATCACTCTAGTTGATCTCGAACCTTGTCCAATATGGGACGGACATGGAGTGCGTTGGTAGCCAATGGTAATCATCCTTCTAGAAACAGTTGCTTCACATCACCTGGTTGTTTATTTGGTGAACTGTTAGTCTTCACCATGTATGTGCACGATTTGTGTTGGGTCTCACCATGTCTATATGAGTCACTAGTTCATATTATAAATATTTGGGTTAATGGGTAGTATCTCTGCTGAACAGTGTTTCCAAATGGTCACTTCCTGTGTCAAATGTGCTGTTTGTTTCCTGTTTCCCTAGAATCAGCTGTATCCGTCTAACTCATGGGCGTATTCACAGCAAACTCAATACAGCCAGCACTATCCTATGCAATCTGGGAGGTGAGTTATGCACACTGTACGTCGTCAATAACCAAAAACAACCAAAAAAATTATAACATGGGCTGTCATGATTCCTTGATTAAATCTGAATACTCAATCTAAAAAAATCCATAAGTGCAATTTACCTGTGTCGATTAACTGGAAAAGTGGCGCATTCAACAGACGAGAATCCATGAACCCCATTATTAGACCGTTTTCAAAGGCTGCATGATATATTAAAACCATTTTAAAAACATAATATGGCATTGTGTGCTGTGGGTTTCAGGTTCTTAATTATTTGCATGTGTGTAAATGTGTAAAACAGTAAATGCTGCTCCACACGGTCTCCATCTCTGCATATGCTGCGGGTTTGAGTCTCTTATAATGTGCCATTTCACCAGATTTGTAACGTAAATAATTTATAAACCTTAACCAACGCAGGAGAATACATCAATATGTTTTTTAAATATGCAAACCGTTCATCGCGATTTCAAAATATAAGTTTAAACCCTCGCACTGAGTTTGCATGTTCTTGTTCAAGAAATTACAGTGGCTGTAGCATTTCTATCGTAAAGAAGTGGCTCAGTATTAAAGATTAAGTGGACATTTGAATTAAATGTCGTTTGGCCAAAATTAAACAAGGATTTGATCTGCTGTAGAGTGTAACAACAACATTCATCAGGCTGTTTATATTATGCATATTACATTATGTATTTTAACAGTATTGTTCAATAAAACCATATGATTACTTGCTTTTGATACTTTATTTTAGCCAATTATTATTGCCTCGTTGTTATACCTAAGTATTTTAAGCCTTTTTAATGGTTATTGTCCACTTAGGTCTATTTTTATTACTTTAAATAATCTGATTAATCGTCAAAATAATCGCCTGAATACTCGATTACCTAAATAATCGCTAGAGACAGCCATAATTTTTAACAGGTTTGTGAATTGTATATATTTATAATAATATATTGACAAATAAATAGTCAACACTTTTTTAAATTCTTGCTGACTGCATGCAAAATGAACATCCAGCTTAATCTGTCTCTTAATTCATGAACGATTGGTGCAGTGAAGATCATTGACTGAATCGACTCAAATGATTCACTGAATCGACTCAAATGACTCACTGAATCGACTCAAATGACTCTTAACCTTTAACTGTCTCTCATATGTTCGGTGCAGTTTCCAATTATAATATTGTGGTGCATTCTGATATATTGAACACGTGACACATGTACTTTATCGTGAGTTAGTTGATGATACCTATCCAATGTCTATTTAGAGATATAAACCTGGTGGTGCTGTTAATATATCAGTAATCTGATATGAAGTACTCTGAATGTATCTGTATTTCTGGCAGTATTGTATTTTGAAGATTGTTCCTGATCTTTCTCCTCTGATTCATCAGGCAGCTCCAGCCGAACCCGTCCTCTGTGAATCTGGACCTCTCTGACATTGACTTTCATGACCTTGTGCGCAACGGAGACTTCTCCCAGGTACGAGCAGATCCCGTCTCTTCTTGCTTCCAGAACCATTGAGAAAATGAATGCAGAAACAAGCAATAGTGTATTCTTTTTCCTCTCTTGACACTGATTTCTGAGAATTAAACCCATCCATGATGATCCATGTATCTGCCTGTCCATCTTGTACTTTATGGACTTTAAGTAGCTGTAAATGGATAGGAAAGTGGGACAATGTCAGATAACGCTGTAGGCCTGACACGAACCTGCATCTCAGGATCACTAACGTGCTTTGACCATTATTCTTTTTTTAATGAATAGCTTGGCCTGCAGGAAAATGGATTAATCTCAAACCTACAGCTGAACAAAGCAGTGCTGTTGAACATGTTGGTGTGATTAACACAAAAGATCGTTCACTCTATCATTATAGCTGCTGCGGTTCTTTCGTGCAGGATTGAATAGCTGAAAACGCAGCACACAATCATCATGATGAAGCTGTGACATTAATGCAAACACATTATCTGAGACTTTCAGTTTAGCACAGCTACAGAAGGCTTTTTGTGTGAAAAATTAACTGAACTGAAAGTGAAATCTTTCTTAAAATCATGATTTGAAAATTAAAAAAAAAATATATTTTTTTTTTGATTACCGGTAGTTTAACTAACTATAATAACCCTGGTTTGAAATGTTTAGTGTTGCATACTGTGACCGTTTCACAATCTTAATATAAATACCGTATTTTCCAGACTATAAGTCACACTTTTTTTTCATAGTTTGGCTGGTTCTGCGACTTATAGTCAGGTGCGACTTATACATTAAAATTAATTCATACTGACTGAGAAGAACCAAGAGAAAACATTACCGTCTACAGCCGAGAGAGGGCGCTCTAGTTAGCGGAGTCGTTCAGAAGCGACACCGAGGAAGAACTCAATGTATTCAGTGTTGTGGAGTGAGATCGGGAGCTTGGTGAACTTGCTGACCGGTAACTTGTTGGACTCGCTGGCTAATGTTAGTTTAGCATATTCAGCCTCAGGTATATGTTCTTTATGCTATTGTGGAGCTGAATAAGGGTTTCCTGCAGAAAATGTGTTAGTTAAGGTGGTGGGGTGGGATTTGTTAGAAAAAAATAATTATTTTTCTGAACCTCCATGAAATAGCTTCAAGTTAGCCTATGTGTCGCCACCATACACATCAGCATAAATGCTCGTGATAAATGATTTGTTATTAAAGCATTAACATTAAACCACTGTTCATTTAACATAAAAGCAAGCAGGCTGCGTGCATGGTTTGCCATGACTGAATGCGCGCTCCCTTAATAATTCCTAAAAAGCTGACATCAGTTCATCGCGATCTCACACATCTCTGTTATTATCAATGAAGCTGACTGCATAATGAATCTTTCATAATATCTTTTATAATCAGAGGATTTGCCAGCATGCAGAATTCAGCACTGAACAAAAAGTCAAAAAGTTTTGAGCGGTGAGGGGATTCTGTCTTAAATGCTTCTGATTGGCCATTGCGTTCAAGAAATCAATTGGCTACATCGCTCAACGCTGCAAACATGTTACAAATAGAAACTCTGGCCTGTAAATCGTTTCTATTTAGTTTTAGTTGTTCTTGTTGCTTTTCTGCAACAGATGAATAACAATTTATTTGTTTTTATGGTTTATTCATATATATTTCTATTTAATCATTTTATTCTCCCGCAGCCGCACACACATAGTGAGTGCATTACCGCTCGCACTCAATCCCGCGCCACTCGTCTCTAGATCACGGGCGCGGCCCGAGTATAGCGGCGGGAAATATCGGGCTCGGGAGAATCTAAGCTCTAAACAGGACAGAGTAACACGGCGGATATCGCTCATATAAATGTTTTTGATGACGTAATTAAGGCGGCAGGCGTGTGTTGCTTAGGCGGCCGCCTTAGTTCCAAAGTGCTGCGGGAAACCCTGAGTTACGTTAACACACCGGACACCTATTCAGCCTGTTGTTCTGTGTGCTGTTGTGGAGCTGAATAACTTGCCTCTCCAGATTAAATGTCTGTTCTTGGTCTTGGATTTTGTGATATTCATTTCTAAATAAATGCGACTTATAGTCCAGTGCGACTTATATATGTTTTTTTCCTCTTCATGACGCATTTTTTGACTGATGCGACTTATAGTCCGGAAAATACGGTAGTAGGCATTACAGTATGTACTGCACAGTATGCTGTACATAGACTACACTGTACATTGTACGTGAAACTGGAAAAATTTGAATATGGTGCAAAAGTTCATTTATTTCAGTAATTCAACTTAAAAGGTGAAACTAATATATTATATAGACGCAATAAATGCAAAGTGAGATATTTCAAGTGATGATTATGGCTTCCAGCTTATGAAATATCTCACTTTGCATGTAATGAGTTTATATAATATATTAGTTTCACCTTTTAAGTTGAATTACTGAAATAAATTAACTTTTGCACCATATTCTCATTTTTCCAGTTTCACCTGTACATCTATCTCTCTGTGACACGTGGAAAGTGATATAATATGGAGGAAAATGTTCTCTCTGTGTGTGTTTGCATAAGAACATGGAAACTAGTTAGTATAGTTTGTTCAGATCTTATCCACATAGCTATCGCTGTTTGCAATCAATTATATGCTGCTTATACATTGCTCTTCAGGCACATACTCGCTATTTACTCTGTTTTTTTGCGTACTATTAAAGAGCCACACACTGCTGTCAACACCTCTTAAAGCACATTGTGGTAAAATTAGGCTTGGCTGTCTGTAAATGTGGACACAAAAGCCTCATTTCCTGAAAGAAGACCACCACACCCCAGAGCAAACACTGGCATGATTGTGTTCGAGTGAATGTTACCTGTGTGTCAGTGTATCTGTCACAGGTTTTGCTTCTAGTCAACTTCTGCTATCAGTTCAAGCGCATGTGTTTCTCAGATGAAAGTCTTCTTGGCACTAAGTCAGATGCCTATGCTGCAGTTTCGAGCAGGACCCGTGCTAAAGGTACAGCTTAGCTTTGGTTAAATGTGTCTTATTTCACAGAAGTGTTCATGTTAGGCTGCTCGATGCGTTAAGGTATTGTTGTTTTCTTTGGTTGTAACAGAAATTAGTTCAAAAAGCTTAATTTTTTAGAAATGTAGATCATTATATCTCTTGAATGGTTTCCTTCAGCAGCTTGATTTCTCTGTCCATTTATTTTATTTGTATTTTTTTTACAAATATCACCAATTTATGAATTTTATTTGATATTTAAAGTAATTTCTGAAAAGTCAGCATGTGGTGCTTCTGATCTCTTTTGTATTGTGTAATGCTTTCTAATATAAAAATACTGGTAACATTCACTCATTGATGATTACAAATATCATCAGTTTGTTATGCATTTGATTAGATATTTTATTTATATAACTTCTAATTGTTATATCTAAGTCAGCTTGTGAGGTTTCTGATCTCTTTGTTTTGTATAATGCTTTCAAAAAAACAAAAGATCCCATAATTGAAGATCCCTGAGCTCACGGCTGATTGGTCCCTTGTTAGGGCTTTGCGGTTAATCGTAATAGATTTTTGATTTTGGCTTCTAATGATTGAGAACAAGATAATTGAGGCAAAACGATTATTGTGATAGATGACATGACAATGCTGTGTTCCATCCAACGCAGTTTCGTTCCTCCCTAAAAGCCCATAAATAAAGGGTATCTGTCGCCAAAATTTAACCTAGGCTCTTTTTGTTAATCTACCCGAGTTAAACTTTCGTGTAAAAGCATAATTAGAATGGAAACGCCGCTTTTAAGATTGACCGTAATTTCGTTTTTAGCTCAAAATGCCTTTTGAATGGGAGTGCATGGGGCACGTATATGATAGCATCAAAATCACTATTTTTAAAACACTAATGCGGCTCGGCACAACATGAAACTGTGCTTGAAGTATCACCAGGTGCTCTACACATGAACTCCAGCATTGAGAACAGTGTTTGTGTACACAGAGTTTACTAAAAAGAAAGGTTTTGAACAACTCGCTTCATCAGTTAGTGTTTCCGGTGGCTGGAATTTTGTCAGTCAAAAGTAGACGATCTCCGAATGCAACGTAACATGAGGAGAGTAAAGATGGAACGCTCCTAAAGCTTGTTTCCATATACATTCTAAGTGTCTATCATGCTTTTCATTGGAATTACAAGTTCATGACATTTCCTCATATGGAGTCAGTTCATTATGTTGCATTCGAGTTTGCAAGTTTGTGTGCTGCTGCACATTTTACCGAGAGCAGCGTCTCACTGTGTCGGGACAATCAGTTGTTTATGGATCACAACTTGTACGTATGTCTTATTATTTGTAGTTGAGTTTTCGATTAATATTTCCAATTTTATGTTGTTGCTACGATGTAAACAAAGGGCAAAGCTTAGCCTCCGCTCGCTTTCTAGCCAACATTAGTGTTGATATACTGTAGCTTGTGTTCATCGCCCCTTAACCATGGTTTTGTGATCGATTACTGTTCGTATTATCATAGTTTTCTGACAAATATCATGATTAAATGGTGTTTGACGTATCTATGATGTATAAGAACATTACAAACAAACATACCACACTCTGAAACGTCCTGGGGAAGTCCTTGCTTGCTAAGTCCATTCTGGTCGATCCTCTTATTTGTTAACATTGTCAGGGTCCGAATCGGGCTTGAATTGGTTTGAAATTGACGCCATCCTTAATATTTACACCTGAGCTGATGAAACTGGTGGTTATGGAAAAGGGCGTGACAATTCCCAAATACACTGCCAATCACAACACACTGGGCCAGCTAACCAATCACAGCACATTTCGTATTTCGGAAGGAGGGGCTTTATCGAAACTGGAACTATACAGCGTTCGACCCAGACTGGAGAGAGGTGCTGAAATAATGTATAATATGTGAAAAATAATGTGCTTTTTGGGCAATGAAAGCATATTCTAGTACATGAACGTGTGACTTCGCTTTAGCGATGTCAAGTGTTCAATGTTTTATCTCTCTTAGGAATAGCACATTGAGTGTGATCATCAATACAGTTTGAAGCTTCCAGGAGTGAAAACCATCCCTTGACAGATTTACATCACATGTTTTTGGACGTTAGCCATGTCTGAAGTAATGTTGAGCCCAGAGCTGCTGTGAAAAACAAACCGCAGTTCACGCATCATATATCAGATGATTTAATGAGCGCCGTTTCTGAGTATCACGGCTTTTAACAGAATTCTTCACCCAGAAATGAAAATGCCGGTCATTTACTCGCCCTCATGTCAAACTTGTATGACTTTCCTTTATCGTAGCGACTCTTTTCAATTCAATAAAAGTTAATCTTATGTGTTGTATTGACTTATCGTGCTTTTATGTGAAAACTAAAGTCCCTGTTTATTGTAATCGCATGGAAAAGACTGAACAAAGAAAGTCATGCACATTTACACACACACACTTATGCTAGATAACAGAATATCTAGATAGAATGAAAAGCTGCTTTCACATGTTAGCGACTGAAGTGTCAACTTCTGAACATGTTTTTATGGTTGTTGTTGTTTTTAGGATTTGCCATGCATAGAGGAGCTGTCCAACACGTCGCTGTTCTCCTCTCCATCTGAATCTCTGTCGGAGTATCCAGACCCTTCAGGATTTGGCACTGAAAGCTTGGCACAGTTACCCGCTGAGGGCAGCGTGGCACCGATGTGCTGGGATACACCTGGACACAGTCAGAGACAGGTATTTATACACTGGTTTTCTCTCAGATATACAGTTTTCCACCATTTTCACTGATTGCTTAAGAAGCCAAACACATGTGAGGTCATGTAAATGCGTTAATCCATTTTCATTTGTTATTAGTAAGTTATTAGTAAGGTACACAGTTAGATTTTTGCCGTATGTAGTTTTCCTGGCATGAAAACACTTGTGCTATCAGATTAAAGCCTATGGAGAGGTGGTACACGGAAGATTACATTTCAAAGTCAAACACAGATTTCTTGCATTGCCAGGTTATTGGTTTGCATGTAAACTGGGAAAATTTGTTATTTTAATAAGCTGATTTTTGGTAGTTGTCAGTGTATTGGTGTCAGGGTGGGAAATTAACCTTTTTTTAACCACAGTGACTGGTGGATAGGGCTGAACGATACATCAAATTTTAATCGTCATCGCGATATGAACTCCCGCGATGAACACATCGCAACAGACAGCCTGACACAATGAATAATGCCTGGTTCAGATTAGCACTACACGTTTTTTGACTCTAAAATCTTCTTGTAGGAGCCATTTGTGACATTTATGTTGAAGTTAATTTAATGACCCCTGCTGGTGAATCATGACCTTGCAGCCTTGAAAGACCTTGGAACAGGAGGAGTTAAATTTGCACACCTGTGCCAATTAGTGGCATAGAGGTAGACAAATGAGGAATCCATGTGTTGAGAAGTTTGGAATTGGCACTACACTTGTCATGGACAAGAAACATGTCAGACTACACGTTGCTTTCCGGCCAGTCATCGCGTGCCGTCACACACACATTCACTCGCACGCACAGACACACAAACACACACACTCACTGTCCCTCGCTCACTCACGCACACACACACACACGCTCACTGGCGCACACACACACTCACTGTTGCACTCACTCACGTCTCGCTCACATATTCAACCCGTCGTGGAGGACCGTTAAAGAATTAAACATGCTATAGTCTTTCTGTCGTGAAGCATCGCAGACGCGACGTAGGTTGTCGCCCACTATACGAGATGAAACGATCAAATCTTGCGTCCCGACGCCCGTTGTTATTACGAATCTCCACGACACCCATACGTCAAACGGATCGTGCCAAAATCGCGCTAAAATCGTGTATTCTGAACCAGGCAGGTAATAAACGTTTGACCTATCACGCAAAGAACCTATTAAAGCACTAAGACATGGGAACAGTATAGTTAACAATCACATTTATCGCAAGTCATATCGTCATCGCAATATTAAACAATGTTATCGCACATTGCAGCTTTTCCTCATATCGTGCAGCCCTACTGGTGGATGCCCACTTTTACCTGCCACTTTTTCCAGAATTCAAATTTATAAAAGAAAGGGCACTAGCATATTTTGAATTGCTTCAATACACTATTTTTTATTATTATTAATACATATTTTATTAATATAGCCAAATAAAAAGTGATGTTAAAAAAAGCCTGCGAGACCATGGTAAAATTGTGTTTGGTCATATTCTACAGTAATTGTAGGCCTACATGTTTAATGAAAACATTTTTTTTTGACTCCGTAATAGAGTTGGGCCAATAGGGGCGTCTGTGTGTCTGATATGAATAACACACGTCGACAAATATATTTGAATCTGGATTGTTATTGCTGCTTCCATAGACACCATTGTGTATTTTACAAACTATAAATGTATTGTTTTGCTATAAATGATTTGTATTTGAATGTCTGAAACCTAAAATAAACATTAAGTGGTATATGACAAGCACTGAGCGCGTCCGTCTTTGGCTCAGCCCCAGCCACATGTTATCACGTCACTGTACATTCGCTCCTTAGTGGTCAGCTGATGCAGAGCGCGCCATCATCTAAATTGCTGATGAGATATAGAGGAAAATATCTAGTGGAAAATGAGAATGTTACGTTACCTATACGCTATTGGCTGGTCAGTGGGAACTGCACGAACCAATAGCAGAGCGGCGTAACTGCGCGAACCAATCGGTGCGAAGCCCGCCGAACTGAGCGCAGGGGAATCCGCCTATAAAAGATACTCGAATTGCCATGGATTCAGGTTTTTATCGACTGAAGTGACGATCGCTAGTCGTTCCCATTAGCGGGTGCTAATTTCCCACCCTGATCGGTGTGCATGTAAATGTGTTCAGTACTCCCTCTCTATTAGGGATGCACGATATATCGGCCACAATATTGGTATCGGCCGATATATGTTAATTTTTAATGTTATCGTTATCGGCCTGAAAAGAAAATTTGGTCGATATATTAAAGCCGATAAATAATGGATTGTTTTCTTCAGCTGAGACACTTCAGATGCGCACTGTTCAACATGATGATTTTGAAGTACTTGAAATATGATTGAAACCATAAAACTATAATGAGAACATTATAATTGTGTGCTTCGGACATGGCTTTTAATGTTTTTTGCAATCAGGCTCTCAAAAAATATATACAATTTTGAATTTAGATTTATCAGCCAATATATCGGTTATCGGCTTTCAAATATAAATAAATATCGGTTATCGGTATTGGCCACATTTTTCATATCGGTCCATCCCTACTCTCTGTAATGTTGAGCCCAATTTAAGGTTGTTTTTACATTTTCAAATATAATAGACGGGGATCCACATTCATGCAGGTTTCTGTATTTTCCAGTTTGAAAAGTATGACTCGTATAAATAGCATAAATCAAAGAAAAAATTTGTTTTCTACCAAAATAAAAGCTGTACTTTTAAATGTTTGAAAGCAAAGAAAATTAGACTGCCGAAAATATATATATATATATTTTCATATATTTTATTGGAAAGCCGTAAATATATAATAGATAATTGTAGTAACTGACTTTTTTCCGCTAGCATTAGCCTGAGTCCTATTCGTCGTGTGTTATTTAATATGAGTGTTCAGCATCGCCTCTGTGTCCGTGTTCTTCAGCAGAACCTGAGTGCGTTTCCGGGCAGGTTGGATGACTTCAGCGCCATCCTGTCCGCGTCAGTGGCAGGATTTAAGGTAGATTCCCTCCTTACCTTTATCTAATGCTCTATCCTCTATTTCATCACATTTCATCATCCTGTTTTCTGCCGCCCTCATTCATTTCCACAGGCTGCTCCTCCACCGCCACCAGAGGAAGAGGAGGAGGCGGACGAGGAAGAGACGGAGGATTTGGGGCACGCGGACACGTACGCCGAATACAAGCCATCGAAATGTAAACGGACATGTCATATCATATCAATCTACAGCACAGGGGTGGGCAGTATGAGTATGGTCATGGTGTATGGCACGTCATAGTTATTTTTTAAATTTTGTTTTCTCAAATTTAAGGTAATAAAATAATATTTTAAAGGGGCCATGAACTGGCTTTTAAAAAATAAAAATTATATTGTTGTCTGAGGTCAACGTATGACGTTCACTTGGTTTTTACATTCAAAAACATCAAAATTAATAAGTAATCTATTTTCTATAGATTTTTTGAGCCTAGCTCCTAAAACGCTCGGTTTTTATGTGCGTGCCGCATTGAAGACTTTGAAGTAAACGCCCACTGCTGTGATTGGATGACAGTTTTTCATACTATAATGCGTTTCATGTAATGCGTGAATCGGTGGGCGGGGCTTAACAGGTGGTGTTGAAGTGGGCGTCGATGATCTTCTGCGGAGGCGGGGTTTGATACCCTGTGACGTCATAGATCCCCACTTTGAAAAGCCTGTCGTTCGCTGAGCCTGGTGTCAATAAAAGCCTTTATTGGACTAACAAGGAAGTTTTCAGTTAGTTCTGAAACTTACAGGATATTCTTATAGTATGATGACCTCTTATATGTCAAAAGCTCAAGGAAAATTTGATTTCTCAGTTCATCACCCTATTAAAAGGTATATTAATGGTATTTATATAATGGAAGACGCATCTTTTCCGGCAACACGTGATTCATTAATACTAACACTTTCTTTTCTATTCTATATCTATTAAAAAAATAATAATTGTGGCTTAACTGGGAATGCTCACAGCACTGTCCTATTTTTAGTTTAATTGCTTCTATTTCTCTCTTTATTTGTAAGTCGCTTTGGATGAAAGCTTCTTCAATGATTAAATGTAAATAATGGTATATTAAGATCTTAACGGTCTTGATGATCATTTTAAGAGACCTTGCAAAATAACAGAAACTGCGATAGGCAAGCTTATTTGTATCGCACATTTAATACACAGTTGTAATTCAAAGTGATTTACATAAAACAAAATAATAATAATAATGCACTGATCATGATTTTTCATGGGCAATTTATTTATTTATTTATTTTACAAGCAAATTGGCCAATTCAGAAACCTGTCTCAGTGTCTTCAGATCATCAGCGCTTCTTCTGCAGTGTGGAGAGAGCGTGTGCTCATGGTTGCCAGATTGCAAAGATTGAGTAAATCACAGGGTCAGAAAATGGATCCTTTTAACCGAAAAGTTCTGAGTTGGGGGTTTAAAATCTTGACATCTGGCAACTGCAAACATGAACGCTCGAAGTTGAGCAGTCAGTAATATTTTCTCCTCTTTTTTTTTTTAAACTACATTTTAGTCTTGTCTTATTTCGTTAATCATATTGCATGTTGGTATAGTCGCAGTTATTGTTTACTGACCTTGTTGTCGTCTCGTCTATAAGTCCGAGATTCTCGTCCGAACGTTAAAAAATAAATGCGACCTCATGTTTTGTCAATCACATTTACACTGCCTACAAAACAAAAAATTGGATTGCATTTTGAGAGGTGTTTTGACAATTCAGAGCCACCGAATGACGAATACACAAAAAATTGACTTTAACACTAGTTAATAAACATACATTTCTACATTAGTCCATCATTCTGCCCAGTGCCCACCCCTACTACAGCAAAAACTCAACTGGATTTCATATTTTGTGTTGTTTCCGTGTCAAACAAGCGCTCTGTTCACATGTGTGCAGCTACTATTGGAATCTCTCACCCTGACATCGTAGTGGAGACCAACACCCTGTCCAGCGTCCCTCCTCCCGACATCACCTACACACTGTCCATTTCCGACAGCACCATTAACTCTGGCCTGCTATCCGCCCTGCAGCTCGAGGCCATCATTTACGCCTGCCAGGTACTGTTCCTCCACGCTCTCTGTGCACTTTACTTTCGGCTCTTCTGTCTCTCTGTTATTGTCTGTTTCCACTCAGAAATGTTAAGGTATACTTTATTATCCCAGAGGGAAATTTGTCTTGGCCTCCAAAATACAGCCACTGCATCACATACGTGACCCTGGACCACAAAACCAGTCACATGGGTCAATTTTTGGAAATTGAAATTTATACATCAGGAATAAGCTGAATAAATAATCTCTCCATTGATGTGTGGTTTGTTATGATAGGACAATATTTGGCCGAGACACAAACTATTGAAAATCTGGAATCTGAGGGTGCAAAAAAATCTAAATATTATTAAACATAATTTTTTGTAGAACACAAAAGATGTTTATTAGTGTGTCTTTTTGCTCTTTTCCCACATTTTATTACAAACAAGCACCATAAAAATATAAATGTTGTCCAAACTGACAGTAAAAACATTTATAATGTTTCAAAATATTTATATTTCAAATATATGTGACCCTGGACCACAAAACCAGTCACATGGGTAATTTTTTTTTTTTAAATTGAGATTTATAGATCATATGAAAGCTGAATAAATAAACGTTCCATTGATGTATGGTTTGTTAGGATATGACAATATTTGGCCGAGACACAACTATTGAAAATCTGGAATCTGGAAATCTGGAACTAGCAAAAAAATGTAAACATTGAGAAAATCTCCTTTAAAGTTGTGCATTTATGTTCACGATTGTGCTGCATTCACTCTCAAAAATACATGTTTTATATATTTACAGTAGGAAATTTACTAAATATCTTCATGGAACATGATCTTTACTTAATATCCTCATGATTTTTGGCATAAAAGAAAAATGGATCATTTTGACCCATTTGCTACAAATGGGTATATTTGCGACTCTTGACTGGTTTTGTGATCCAGGGTCACATAACAAAATAACACAATAAATTATGTCTCTAAAAAAAGTCCAGTACAAATGTATGACGTTGCCTTTGTGTTCGTGTTCTTCAGCAACACGAGGTGATTCTTCAGAACGGTCAGCGAGCGGGTTTTCTGATCGGAGACGGGGCCGGTGTTGGGAAGGGACGCACTGTGGCCGGAATCATTCTGGAGAATTTTTTAAAGGGAAGGAAGAGAGCACTATGGTAAACACACACACTTGTCCCTAACACGTCTGACGAGTCAAACGAGTTAGACTGAACGTGAACCTTAGAGTTTATATTCTCTATTCATAATGATGATAACAGAGGGAACTTGATTTTTTTCTTCTGGAAATCTCTGTTTCAGGTTCAGTGTGTCAAATGATCTGAAGTACGACGCTGAGAGAGATCTCAAGGACATAGAAGCTCTCAACATCCCTGTGTTTGCTTTAAATAAGGTTTGTGAACTGAATCGTTTACATCAGTATTGCACACGTTAGGGTTTTAGGGTTTGTGAGTTAACACTTATAGACCTATACAGCCGCCGGCGGCTAAAAATAACTATTGTTCTTAAATGTTTAATAACTTTTGAATTGCTAATCCAATCTGTATGCTTTAAAACGTCCCGTAAAGAGGAGATTCGCGGCTTTTATGTGGTATCGTGTTAATCGCGACATTAAATTAGATAAATCGCACATCCGTAGTGAGTGTGATTGCGTCATCAGGTTTTGATCAGCATTGATTCGTCATAGAAACACATGCGGTTTGTTTCTCTGAGCCAAACAGGAATGATTGTTGATGCTTAGTCCCGTCCTCATGCCCAGATTGGTTTATATATATATATATGTCACTTTTGCTTCAGTGCTCTATTACAATGTTTTCTATTTATTTTACTTCCTGAACTTTTTTGGACACATCTACATTGTCAGTAAATTGAAAAAAACACACCAGCTTTTCACTAAAAATCGCCTATAATAATGTTGTAATAAATGGCTATAACTTGCTTAGGGATTGTTACATGTAGTCAAAATTTAATCTGGATATCTAGAATATCCAAGTAAAACTTTCTAAAGGAAAAAATCCAAACTTCAGGAGGATTTGTTTGAGTTGAGTAAAAAAAAAACGGTAACACTTTACAATAAGGTTCATTAGTTTATGTATTAACTAACATGAACTAACCATGAGCAATACATTTGTTACTGTATTTGTTCATCTTTGTTAACGTTAGTTAATAGAAATACATTGTTAGTTCATGTTAGTTCACAGTGCATGAACTAATGTGCACAAGATTTTAATAAAGTATTAGTAAATGTTGAAATTAACATTAACAAAGATTAATAAAAGCTGTATACGTGCAATTCATTATTAGTTCATGTTAACTAATGTAGTTATTAACTAACGAACCTTATTGTAAAGTGTTACCAAAAAAATCACTAAAAATGTGCTGCCGTTTTTCTTAAATCTGGTAAATTCATCCATTTCAAGACAAAATGAATGTAAAATTGGGAATTTAAATAAAAAAAGTTTTATTGTTAATTTTTTTTATATGCATTATTTTTATTTCAGTTTCAGTAATTTGAATATTTGTAAAACAGAAATAATGATACTGTGTGGTTTAAAAGTGGCAGATGTGAATGTTCGCTGAGCTGCATGATTCCGTGGTCACCGTTATTAATCTTTTCCTCTTTCATGCAGATTAAATACGGAGATACGGCTACCTCAGAGGGTGTTCTTTTCGCCACATACTCAGCGCTGATCGGAGAGAGCCAGGCCGGCGGGCAGCACCGCACCAGACTCAAACAGATCCTGGACTGGTGCAAACCCAACTTTGATGGAGTCGTATCCTTCATTTCCAGCTTGTGCATTTAATTGAAATCTTAAATCTTGAAATCTTAACTGGAGTTTTAGCACCATTTCAGCATGAATTGCCATTCAACAAGAGTTTGTCCATTTTCAAATGAGACACAATAGTTGTAAATACTTGCAGCACGTGCTGTACCTTTAAGACTGATGTATAATGTAATATCTAAATGACCTTGTTGTCAAGTCAAGAATATTTGTATAGCGCTTTTCACAATACAGATTGTATCAAAGCAGCTTCACAGTATTAAATTAAAATAATAATAAAACGTCCATGTTTGGTAATGCTAATCAATAGTATTATTCATTGATTAATTAAATTGAATATCCCCAACTGAGCAAGCCAAGGGCAACAGTGGCAAGGAAACGAAAAACTCCATCAGGTGACCTAATGGTGACCTAAAACTCCATCAGGTGACCTAATGGTGACCTAAAACTCCATCAGGTGACCTAATGGTGACCTAAAACTCCATCAGGTGACCTAATGGTGACCTAAAACTCCATCAGGTGACCTAATGGTGACCTAAAACTCCATCAGGTGACCTAATGGTGACCTAAAACTCCATCAGGTGACCTAATGGTGACCTAATTCTCCATCAGGTGACCTAAAACTCCATCAGGTGACCCAATGGTGACCTAAAACTCCATCAAGTGACCCAATGGTGACCTAAAACTCCATCAGGTGACCTAATGGTGACCTAAAACTCCATCAGGTGACCTAATGTTGACCTAAAACTCCATCAGGTGACCTAATGGTGACCTAAAACTCCATCAGGTGACCCAATGGTGACCTAAAACTCCATCAGGTGACCTAATGGTGACCTAAAACTCCATCAGGTGACTTAATGGTGACCTAAAACTCCATCAGGTGACCTAATGGAGAAAAAAAACCTTGGGAGAACCCAGGCTCAGTAATTGGCTAACCTCTGTGTACCAGCACAGTTCACATTGTCATTCATCAGGGATTAACTTAATGCTGATTAACTGTTAAGTAAGGGATATACCATGGCTAGCTGTGCATTATGTAAGGGTTAATGCCCAACGAGGTTTCCATTGTCAGGTATTAATGGACGACGGCGAGGCGTGAACCGTCCGACGCGCAGCGGAAGTCCGTTAATACCTGACAATGGACACCTCGTCGGGTATTAACCCGCTTATACCATGTTCACTTGCCAAATAACACATTTTTAAAACATTAGTTTATATTTTAGTTAGTTTTACAATCGAAATCTAACGGTTTTAGAACTCCTTTACTAGGTGTCCTACATCACTTTTTAATGGACACCCTGCAGCCAATCAGAATCGAGTATTCATCCAGACCATGGTATAAATTATTTTAATGCACGACGTGGAGGCAAAGAACTACGCAAAACGGAGGCCATGGATTTTCCTGATTATAACATGGTTATTTGGCAGCAATGACAACTTAAAGCTTTTATGTATGTTTGCAGTGCAATATTTAACCGGAAGGGTAAAAAATTATGGTTATTGCTTTGAATCAGACAGAGAGATAAAGTAGTGAATAAGATTACATTTATTTGAATGAATTAAAGCATATATTTGAATTAGCGATTCAGTAGCGAAGCTATTTTATTTACAAAAGTCACTGGGCAGCGTTGATAAGTTTCTGTGCTCCTGAATGTGTGTGTGTGTGTGTGCACTTTAATGAAAACCGCGCTTTAATATAGAACAGTGATTAAACTGACTTGGAACTACCTGTGAATTAAACTTTGCATTTTATTGCACACCTTCCAGCCAATTAGAAACGAGTATTCAGACAGACAATGGTATAATTTGTACTAACAAAAGTATTGTAGTAGTGCTGTTGACCCTTGACCGTTAACCTCTGTCAGATTGTGTTTGACGAGTGCCATAAGGCTAAAAATGCGACTTCCACCAAGATGGGTAAAGCCGTCCTGGATTTGCAGAGCAAACTGCCCCGGGCGAGAGTAGTGTACGCCAGTGCCACAGGTGGGTGCTCGCCACGCCGTCTTTACACTCACTGCATGTGTCAGGCATACGTAATTGCCCTTCGCTACTCTGGTTTTATTTTTTCTATAAGGTATTGATAACACTTTAATTTACAAATGTGGGGAGAGAGAGTTTTTAAAATTTTTAATCTTGATAAAGGAAGTCTATGGAAGCTTGTTTCTGCCACAGAATAAAATAATTTGAACAAGTTACAAGTTAATTGCAACTTTTGATCTCGCATTTCTGACTTTTTTTGCGTGTTATAAAGTCAGAATTGCATGATATAAACACTCAATTCAGAGAAAAAATGTAAAAATTGCAAGTTTATACCGTTCATGAATGTGCACCAATGTACATCAGATTAGAACAGGCCCCGCCCACGACTGGCATGGACTCCGCCCTATTAGTATAGACTCCGCCCCTCCGTGAGCTTTACACAGTCTGCCATGTTTATCTCAGAGCATTTAACAGCAGCGTTCAAGAAAGGAATGTATTCTTATTAAAGCTACTAAAGTTGTTCAGTCAAGAGCAGTGAGTGATTTTCAGTTTTTCTTTTGTTGTTTGATTCATATTAACAGCATACAAAGCACTTTAATACACAGATCTAATATACACATGCAATTTCTTTCCCTGCTGTTTATGTTCACAGACATAACCGACTGTGTTTGTGAACTTTGTGTTTTTGACATAACTTTGTGTGTGTATTGTCAGTTTTAAGTGCAATAAGACGTGAAAGAGAGATCAGTTTGATACTGACATCCAGCTTTCTGTGAGCGTGATTTGGATGTGTGCATATATAAAAATTGTAGACTGATATGGCTTTAGTTTAAAACGCAAACAGATAATAAACTTTCATGATGATGAAGAACAGCAATGTCACATGATCGTTTTGGAGATAATCAAAACCAAATAGATGTTTTTGGCAGAGTATTGGAGTCGCGTACTGTACAGGCTCCGCCCTCTTCTGGATACGGGGGCGGGAAGCAGCAGCTCATTTGCATTTAAAGACACATGCACAAAAACAGCATGTTTTTTCTTCCTCTGAAAAATACGCGATTGCATTGTGGTATAATAAATTATCTGTGGGGTATTTTGAGCTGAAACTTCACAGACACATCCTGGGGACACCTGCGATTTATATTACATGTTGTAAAAAGAGGCATAATAGGTCCCCCGTTTAAAAGGGGTTTATTATGGTTTCATTCATTCAGATATCTTGGTCTTTGTCGATTAATGAGATCGTTCTCGTTCTTTATCATTCTCGTTCTCTAGGTGCTTCTGAGCCAAAGAATATGATCTACATGAGCCGGTTGGGGATCTGGGGGCAAGGAACACCGTTCAAGACCTTTGACGACTTCCTGCATGCTATTGAGAAGAGGTCAGAGTTCATTCTGAGCATCAAAGTGACCATGGCTTAGATTACACAGATGATGTTACTTTTTTTCTGACAAAATGCCCACTTTTTAAAACTATTCTCTTATAAATATTTGCTCAATTCTCACCTTTGTTCTTCCAGGGGTGTCGGTGCCATGGAGATTGTTGCAATGGATATGAAAGTGAGTGGCATGTATATCGCACGGCAGCTGAGCTTCTCCGGCGTGTCCTTCCGTATAGAGGAGATTTCACTGGACGAAGAGTTTAAACTGGTCTACAACAAAGCAGCTAGACTGGTGAGAGAAACACATGCATATCTCTAAGGCCACGTCTACATGATTTCGGATACGTTTGAAACACAGTTTTCATTTCAAAGTGCTCCCGGTTTACACTAACATTTCCCAAAAGTTTCTTGTAACCACTGACTTACTGACCAAGAGACCAGACATAATAAAAGTCCAGGTCGCACTCAATCGTTATTCCATGTATGGTCTAAAAGGCAATTGTCCTCATGAAGATTGTACAAAGTAACATTTATTTTTAACAACACCTAAAATCAATAGAAGGCACAACAATGCCTTTATATCCATAGATATCTATGGGTGCAATATGTGTCACGGCTAAACGTGCATCACCGTTTTTAAATATACTTCTGTTTTCCTCTAGCCTGGGAAAACCCAGACCACTTCTGGCAAATTTAGATTTGCTCTGCAAGTGGGTCTGGCAAAGAGCCCATTGAAACCCATTTCCAATCCGTCGAAATCGCGGCACCAATCAGAAACGTTGGGGCGGGCTTTACACCATGACGACAGAGCAGAGACCGTGACGCAGATTTTGTACATTACAGAGATGGATGCCGCCGTGGAACATCACAACATCACTCGTTCGAATCAGCTATCGCGTCTGTTTCAAGCGATTTAAAATAGTAATTTTCGTTAACACAAACAGAGAATTGCTGAGAGTCTCGAGATGTTTCTCCGTCGCTCTGCATACGTCATGTCATTCATCGCTCTGATTGGTTTTAGATCTATCTGACGTCCGTTGGTGACGCCCCTGTGGAAATGAATTGTCTATGGAGCTTTGTCAGACCCTAACTCAGTTACAACTGAGAGTGGTCTGGGTTTTCCCAGGCTAGTTTTCCTCTATTATTACAGTCCATGTTACAACAAGTAAACTAAGTTTTCAAATTGATCCACTTGGGAGGAGCAATATGCGCAGTACGTCTTCCACAAACGTATAAACCTGCTGTTGTCAGCGATTAGTCGACGTCAAGCTTAAAGGGCACATAACACACACACAGTTTCTGCCAATCTCATGTTAATCTTGAGCACCTATAGAGTAGTATTGCATCCTTCATATCTCCGAAGAGTCTTTAGTTTGATAAGATTTACAGGTGAAACTCGAAACATTAGAATATGGTGCAAAAGTTCATTTATTTCAGTAATTCAACTTAAAAGGTGAAACTAATATATTATATAGACTCATTACATGCAAAGTGAGATATTTCAAGCCTTTATTTGTTATCATTTTGATGATTATGGCTTACAGCTTATGAAAACCCCAGATTCAAAATTAGAATATTGTACAAAGGTTTTCATAAGCTGTAAGCCATAATCATCAAAATTATAACAAATGCAATTTGAAAATCAACATTGACGTTGTATTTGAAAAAGGATCCTCATATTAGAAACAATACTAAAATTCAGAGTTAGTTCATTCACATTCGGAGATCTATTATTTTTGACTGACAAAATGCCAGCGGACACAGCTACAGTGAGTTGTTCAAAATCTTTCTTTTTAGTAAACTTTGTGTACACAAACACTGTTCTCAATGCTCGAGTTCATGTGTAGAGCCCCTGGTGACACTTCAAGAACAGTTTCATGTTGTGTCGAGCCGCCTTAGTGTTTTAAAAATAGCGATTTTTAATGCTATCATATACGTGCCCCATGCACTCCCATTCAATGGCAATTTGACCGAAAACGAAAATACGGTCAATCTTATTCGATTCTATTTATGCTTTTAAACGAAAGTTTGACTCGGGTAGATTAACAAAAAAGACCCTAGGTTGAATTTTGGCGACAGTTACCCTTTAAGAGTCTAAATTAGTAAGAATGCATGAAATCGCTTTAGACATCCCCTTTAAAGCGTCACGGCAGACCATTAAAGTCGACTAGTCTGGTCAACCCCTCAAAACATAACGATAAAGATGCAATTTCTAATGTATCCAGATTAATGTAGACTAACCTAAGACAGTCTACCATGATTTGTCCACTGATTTTGATCACATGAAATTTAAAATCCTCCTTTCTCTCTCTCTAGTGGGCCGAGGCTCTCGAGTTGTTCACCCGAGCTGCAGACACGCTGGGTCTGGCCTCCCGGAAGTCCCTCTGGGGTCAGTTCTGGGCGTCACACCAGAGGTTTTTCAAGTACCTCTGCATCGCCGCTAAAGTCCGTCGCCTGGTTGAGCTCGCTCAAACTGAGTTGCAACACGGCAACGTGAGTCAGGATTCATATTTGTGCTTTTTGCTTGTTATATAAACCCATAGAAAGGTTTTACTGTTCAGGTACAAGGTCCTTTAAGTGCTTGAAGCACTTGAATTTGACCTTCTGAAATTGAAGTCCTGGAAAACCCTTGAAAAAAGCCATATTTATGAAAATTGCTTGAGTTATAGAAAGACGATATATGTGAAATTAGTGTTTAATTTGATTGATAAAACAATCTTTTCACGTAAAATGGACACTGTAACCCGTCTGATAATAGATATGGAGGCATTTCGTATGGCTATGAGTGTGATATTGCTCATAAATATCCAAGTATATGATACAGCTTTCATTCTTCAGGTCAATCATATGTTCATGAGAAAAACAATTTGAACAAGGAAAGCGATATCTTGTCATAGTGTCCTTTTAAATAGTTAAAGTTACAACAGTCATTTTATTTGCTGCACTTTATTTGTATGATGTTGTTTTATTAGTTCATTTTTATTGATCTACTTACCTTTTTAGAATTTGAAAGATAATAAAGATATTGTTTGACAAGTGAGATCTCTGATTGTAGTCAACCAAAAACCACAACTCTGTTGTGCAACCAAAAAAAGTAGTGTTTGAAAAGTCCTTCAAAATCTTGGAATTTCATTTTACAGAATCTGTACTAACCCTGACTTTTAAATGTAAAATGTTTTAAATATCCTTACCCAGTAATAGGGCTGCAAGATTAATCGAAAATTAAACCAAAATTGCCATATGGCTTAGAGAGACTGTCAAATCGCAAATTCTGTGAATTAATTAAATAAACATATGCAATGCGTGTTTCAGAGTGAAGCGCACACATGAGCTTTTCACACATTTATTTACACATGAGCAGCTCATCATTATAACATTTTTACAGATCGTGTCGGATCCATACGAACTCCATCTCTGAATCTGCTCTGCGTTTGTGTCGCGTATAATGTATAACATACGGCAACTTATCTTCTTAAACTTGTAATGACAAGCTCTTATAAACCGACCGTTATCTACAATAGAGAAGGCTTTCCCACAAAATAAAAGCTTGATGGTTTAATGTTAAAAAAATTAAGAAATTAAGACATAAAGTCTTAAATATTAATATTGTAATTTACAGCTGTACTGTAAAATAAAATTATCTCTTACATTCTCAATTTTTTTACAGAGATATATTGCAATAGTGAGATTTCTTATGTTACTGTTAACATTTTATTTAGTAATAATAATGATCATAAATGGTGATGATAAAAATAATAATTATTGTTGTTGTTATTATTAATATATAAATGTATAATCACAACATTTTTAGCCAAATTGTGCATCCCGACAAACAAGCACAGCAAACCTGGAACCTTTTTTTGTAAATACATTTTTACCATACAGCACTACCTGGTATTCCCAGACATATGGAAAGGTAAATAAATTTTTTAAACTGTGGAAACCATGTTTTTAAGTGTTTTACTAATTGTGCCAAATCTCCTCTCTCCCATGTCATTTCAAACAGTGCATCGTGATTGGCCTGCAGTCCACAGGAGAGGCTCGCACTCGAGAGGTCCTGGACGAGAACGATGGACACCTGGACAGATTCGTCTCCGCTGCTGAGTGAGTGCGCTGAAACTCTTTAAAGCAAGCCATTTTCCATGAGTGGCTTGTACAGCTTCTGTCTGCTTGAATGGGGAAAGATGGAGATTAGGATCTGCACGATTAATCGCAATGAAACCGCATGCGATTTGGCAAAGGCTGCGACTATTTTATGCGCAGCTTGTCAGTGCAGCGGCTGAACGGTAGTAAATGCTCCATCTGAACACCAGAGGGCAACACACACACACACACATACATACACACACACACACACACACACACACGCACACGCCAAATATGCCCCGCTGCAGCCGAATCTGTAGCCGAATAAACAGAAGATTGAAACGCTTTGATTGATTAAACATGACTAATAAACACACGACTGCCTTATTCTGTGTAAGAAGCACATCATCTCACAGACGGATGAGCTCAACTGTCCTTATGAAGTGAGTTTGGAGTAAAAGCATGTTATTAAATGTTGTCTTTTGTTGGACAAAAGGTTCATAAATGCTTCTCATGTTTGGAAAGATGTGTTGCTTTTTCAAATGCACATTATAAGCGACTCAAACTGTGTTTTCAGATGGAGCGTTTATAGAGCCGTACATCACTGACAAGCTGCACATAAAAAATAATCACAGCATTTGCGATTTCAAAATCGTGATAAGCCAACTCGATTTAAGTGCGATTACATGTAAATTGCGATTAATCGTGCAGTCCTAATGGAAATCACCAATAGGCCAATCAGAATAGCAGAGAGCTGTATGAAATGGATAAATATCTGTGCATTATGCTCTAGAAATGGATTGAGATTTGTGTGTTTTTGTCATTTAGGGGTGTTTTCCAGTCACTAGTGCAGAAACACTTCCCAACACAGAAACCCAAAAGAGAGAAAAGTGCCGCAAGCAAGAGGAAACGTAAGTCACTGTTGAGGATTTGTGCCGTGTCAAACGTTGATTTGTCTCCGGGCCTTTTTGGTCTGTGGGTTTTTGTCATGAATATTTTCTGAAACCGTTTCTCTGTTTTCTGAAGGAAAGCCCAGAGGCCGGACTGCAAAGTTTCCGAAGCACTGTGTGGAAGTGGGCGGGGTTATTAAAATCAGCGACGATTCAGACTCCGACTCAGATGAGATTGACAGCGAATCGAACTCCTCCCCTGAATCACTACAAGACAATGATGATGTGATTTTCGTGAACCAGATCAACGGGCCTGCTGGTAGGTTGACTTAAATGCGAGATAAAATCACAATTTAGATCTATTTGTTGCCTTAGTCTTACTGTGCGTTCACACCGGACGCGAATAGCGCGTCAAATTAGCGCCTGCCGTGTCTATTTTGACGTTTGAACATTTTGAATGCATTCGCGTTCATTTTGAATGCATTTAACAAATGTTGCATTTAACATTTTGAATGCATTTAACAAAAGCAAGCGTTTGGAGCGAAATTGACACGCGTCCGAGGCGAAATCCGCTTCTTCTGGGAGAGGCAAGTGCTAGGCGGGAAATTTCAAAATACTACTGTTGTTGTGTCACGAAATGTAGTTTTAAGAGTTGTTCAGTCGAGAATGTAGTTGTTTAAAGCTCAAATCTGTGGTTTATTTATAAAGATAGCGCCTATTTAAAAAATTTGATCTGACGTTTCGGAGTTGTGAGATCCAGGCGATCACCGGGCGTTCAGCGCTCATGTAACCCGCCTGGAGCAGCCTTTCCTCGGCTAGTCTTCCTGACGTTTGCCGCTGGTAAACCAGAAATGTTTAAATTCCACAATCTATAGCTTCGGTTCTATTATTTGAAACATAAGTTAAAATACATTAATGACTCGTTATAACGAAGGTCAAACGACTTCTTTAATTATGTGAGTTTTTCTTCATCTCATTCAGATATGCAAGTGTTCAGTGTCACATTCATAGTTAAAATCTGAACAATGTCATTCCTTCTTTCACACGGTCATTTAGTCATTACAAAATAATTTATTGAGGCCAAACATTTAAAATGACATTATAATCTGAAAAGCGTGACCCGTTTATCACGTCACTTCACCACGTGACAGCATTAAGCAGGCTCCGATTGGTTAACGAAGTGCGAATTGACGCAGAAGTTCAGATTTTTCAACTCGGGCAGCAGACGCGAATTCGTCCATTGCAATGTGAGGGACAGAAGAATATTTACATCGTTAAATAAGTTCACGGAAACTCGTTCTCGTTCTGTAAATTAAATATATATCATAAAATATTTAGTTTCGTATCTTTAGGTTCTGTGTTAATGCTAAGCAAACCAGGACTCAATCTATAATTTTCTTTTTTTGGTCAGTTACAAAAAAAACCACGAGAGCCGAACTACATGTGTGAAGTGTTTTTTTTTTCTTTTCTTTTTTTTTCTTTTTTTCTGGTCTCTGCGCTTGCACATTATAGTCACTGTGTGTTTTAGAAGAATTTACTCCTGCTGTTCTGTTCATTCAGGGATTGAAGAAGTGCAGATGCAGCTCACACTTATTAAATCAGCCCTAATTTCTGTCTAGACGGCTAAACCACACAGGAGTGATTGAGGTCTGTTCCAGACTCTATGTGCTGAAGTCATCCTGTGTGTGTGTGTGTGTGTGTGTGTGTGTTTTCAGCTAAACTAGAAGAACTGAAGCAGAGGCTGCTGGGTAGAATAGCAGAGCTGGGGAAAGAGCTGCCACTCAACACTCTTGACGAGCTGATTGACAGGTTTGGAGGACCAGAGAAGGTGTCAGAGGTGAGAATCACTGTAATGCATTGTGTTGAGTCTCACAGTGTGTTTGAAACAATTCTTGCATTAATATTAGATTTAGACGGCCACATTAATTAGTATATTACTGACTAACATTTATGCCGCATTTACACTGGTTCAAGTGACTCAAGTACATTTTTTTTCATCGGATATATGACCCATGAACGTGTTAGCAGGAAAAAGCACATGGATTTTGATATGCTCTCAGATTGGTTTAAGGCCTCTTTAATATGTATGTAATAAATTAATTATGAAATAAATCTTATATTAATCTGATACGTGCATTTTTTTGATATGTCATGTTTTACCAGACTTCATGACACAGCAGTTTTCACTCAGTTTTAGTTTTGTTATTTTGAACTAAAACTATTTTAAATCAATTTCATTCATTAATATAAAGTATTATTAAATTATAATATAATATAATAATATAATATAATTTTTTTCTCATTTTTTAAATAAAATATATAAAAAAATAAAGTAAAATAAATGTCCTTACTACTAACTGATATAAAACAATGGAGGTACTAAAATTACTGAAAATAAAACTGAAATAAATATAAATTAATGTTAAATAAATATATGAAAATGACTAAAGCACATAACAGCATTACACAAATGTTAATATTAAAATGAAAACTGAAGATATAAAAATAAAAGGCATTTAAAAATATTAATAAATACTACAATTGAAAATAAATAATACTATAATAATGCTCTTAGAGTTTGTTTGAGACACTTGATGCCTGTTCACACACAAGTAAAATGCTAAATGTGTGTGCGTGTCTGTGTGCGCACGCGTGTGTGTGTGTAGATGACGGGCCGAAAGGGACGTGTGGTGAGGCGTCCTGATGGCAGCGTACGATACGAGACCCGAGCCGAACAGGGCCTGACCATCGACCATGTCAACGTCAGAGAGAAAGAGCGGTTCATGACAGGAGAAAAGGTGACGCCCTCTGACCCACACACACACACACAACTCTGACCCAGATTCAGGATATTTGTGGCATATTATGAAGTGTTCATATATCTAATGCAAGGCATCCTCTGTGTGTTTCTCTCTCAGCTGATAGCCATCATCTCGGAAGCGGCGAGTTCGGGTATTTCTCTACAGGCGGATAAACGTGTGCAGAACCGCAGGAGAAGAGTTCACATGACCTTAGAGCTGCCGTGGAGCGCAGACCGCGCCATACAGCAGTTCGGTGAGTGTGTGTTTGATGAGTAGGGTTGGGTATCGTTTCAATTTTAGCGATTCCGATTCTGCTTATCGAATCCAGTTCTTATCGATTATTGTTTCCGATTCCAGTATAAAACATTTAAAAAAGGGGCAAATACTTGAAAAGTAAATATTTCTTCCTTTTATTTTTGCCATTTTTAAGCAATAACAAAGAAAATGGCTAAAGTGAAAGTTTTCAAATGTATATTGTGTTGGTTACATTATTACTCCAGTAGGTGGCAAAAATCGACTGTTCATTTTTTCTTCTTCATTTATTCAAGAAGATTCGAGATTCATAAAACAAAACGGTGAAGAATAGTAGTTCCATATAATAAATAAAAATAAAAATATACAGACATTTGACAGAAAAAGCTATTTGGCAATTTAACATCATCTCAACATCACCAGCAGCGCTCCGTAACGGCACATGTGCGTTTAGTGCTCAAATAGTCCTTTATCCTAATATTAAACTGTGTCATTGTCGGTAAATAGTCAAATTTTAGCTGATTCTGCAATTTATACCAGGAAAAAAGTGCAAAAACTTTCACCGAAGACAGTTCGTGTTTGTGGGATATCATACATAATTTGCCCATATGATCGAAGATTACAAGTTTGTTTCGTGTGTTCAAGATGAAAACATACCGATGAGAAGTTTATCAATGTATCATCTTTTCACTCTTTTAGTTCTTTTTATAACTGTTTTAATTTTCCTTGCTTTTATTTTGTGATTATTTTAATTCCTTTCTGTGTAAAGCACTTTGAATTGCGGTAGTGATTGTGCCCTATAATGAAATGTGCCATATAAATAAACTTGCCATGCCTTTGAGAGACCTTGTGGTGGATGCTAATATTATGTATCTGTGTATCAGGGCGAACGCATCGCTCAAATCAGGTTACGGCTCCAGAGTATATCTTCCTCATCTCTGAGCTCGCTGGAGAGAGACGCTTCGCCTCGATCGTGGCAAAGAGATTGGAGAGCCTGGTAAAGTCTTGTTTTTTAGATGTTATACACTTGTGTGCTCTTGGAAATCCATTTTATTTCCCCCCAAATTCAGTGTTTTCAGTTTCACTTTATTTTAAGGTGATATGTAGTTCAGGGCTGACAAAATGGCTGAAAAGCTAAATTCTAATTTCTTTCTTCAATATTAGCAACATTAATTCTAAAGGCAATTCTTAAAGGAGAAGTTCACTTTCAAATAAAAATTTCCTGATAATTTACTCTCCCGCATGTCATCCAAGATGTTCATGTCTTTCTTTCTTCAGTCGAAAAGAAATGAAGGTTTTTGAGGAAAACATTCTCCTTACACTCCATATAATGGACTTCAGTGGCAACCAACGGTTTGAAGGTCCAGATGTGAGTTTCAGTCTCGACACGATCCAGCCGAGGAATAAGAGTCGCATCTAGACAAACCAGCGGCCATTTTATAAAAATTAATAAAAATGATATACTTTTTAACCACAAATGCCCATCTTGTACCGTCTCTGAGATGCGCCGCGCATTACATCATCACGTTGGAAAGGTCACGCGTGACGTCGTTAAACATCCAGGATATGCACACGTAAGGACCATTTTAAACCATAAACTGACACAAATACATATAAATATGAGTCATTCAACATACAATAACTTTGAACGGTCCTCCTACTCCACACTTGTAAACTCTGGGTCGGTTCTTCCGACTACGTCACGCCTGACCTTTTTAACGTGATGATGTAATGCGTGCCGCATCTCAGAGACGGTACAAGACGGGCATTTGTGGTAAAAAAGTATATAATATAATTTTTTTTTAAATAAAATGGCCGCTAGTTTGTCTAGATAAGACTGGAGGATAAGATTCCTCGGCTGGATCGTGTCGAGACTGAAGCTGCACTGAAACTCACATCTGGACCTTCAAACCGTTGGTTGCCACTGAAGTCCATTATATGGAGAACAATCCTGCAATGTTTTCCTCAAAAACCTTCAATTCTTTTCGACTGAAGAAAGACATGAACATCTTGGACGACGTGCGGGAGAGTAAATTATCAGGACATTTTTATTTGAAAGTGAACTTCTCCTTTAATGTTAGAGGATAAAGTACTGTATTGTCTCCTATGCCCACAAGAGGGCGCAAGCGAACGCAATCAAATCAAGCATTGCATCTTTTATTAAAATGAAATGTCATTACCTTTTTAAAGTGTGTAACTTTTGAAACAATTGTTCTCAAATAAAATATAATTTTCTTAAAGTGCATGCAATGAAAATTAGGTTACAGTAGTGCATAAAACTGTAAGTGCATCAGTGACCTGAGAAAACACGCTTCCGCCATTTTACAAATGAACAACGCAGCCGCACCGCGCTTTATACTGGATAAGCTAACAAAAACAAACCGCGTCAGTGACGTCATCATCATGTCGTCTCGCGCGCCTCTTGACACACCAAAAATTTTAATGCTCGGTGTTTGCATTCGAATGTGGAGTTTTTTTAATTTATTTGACGAATATACGGAAAAAAATGTTGACAGCCCTAATGTAGTTACATTGTTCTTATAAAAATAAGTACTAAGTAATATTAAATAACTACATGTACTTACTATAGATTTACGGTTAGGGTTTGGTTCAGGGTTAGTTATGCATAATTTACTGTTATTACTAGAGTAAGTACATGTAGTAACGTGTAACTACATCACCTTAATAAAGTGTTACTGTGTTTTTCCATTTTAATTTGGATGGATTCCATTTTTAATGGTTTAATGCAATTTTAATATTCTAAAAGGAAATCTAATCAGTTGAATTCATAAAACTTTTAAAAAACGTAAGAATGTATGAAAATTTTAACAATAATAGGGCCCTATGAAATGTTTTACATAAATTCTGTTATCTTTTTTTTAATTTTTTTTATTTCTTGTGATTTAATACAAATTTATTATCAAAAACAATGGTAAGCAAATTAATGCTAAGACTTATTATTATTATATCTGTGAAAAATGTAATCAAAAATGGCAAACAAAGTACTACACAACATATGTTTACTGTTTAAATTGAAAAATGGATGCATAATTATATATAAAAAATAAATAAGCTGTTGAACTGCAGAACATGCGGACTTTGTATTGCAATATCAGTCTTTTTGCAGTTTAATATTCACAGACACTATTCCATATATCGCAGTTTAAGTGCACAGCCCTATTTTTGATTTATTCATCCAATTTTCCCCTCCAAATAAATTCCACGTTATACAGTAAATTCAATTCCCGTTATTCTGATATTCTAATAAGGTTTGAAAAATCTCAGCCAATCAGAACTTGATGTTTAATATACAGCTTTGTGGCTCTTGAATTTGGACCAATAAGATTTCACTTTGGGCGAAACTAACCAAAATATGGATCACTTACAGTCACGGCTTGTTAGGATGAGAAATATATTAAACTTCATAATGCAATATTTATTAGAAGCCATTCTACAGTCATGTGAGAAACTGCTTAACAAGCTGTCAGATGTTCTCGAGCATGTTTATGGAAATGCAGCCACGTTACACTGTGTGTTGTGTTTTTCAGGGTGCGCTGACACACGGGGACCGACGAGCCACTGAATCCAGAGATCTGAGCCAGTACAACTTTGAGAACAAAGTAAGAGTGTCAACCACAATATAACTCTTCCATGTGACTTCATTAGATTGCTTTCACCAGTGTCATTTTAGTAATATTTATATACTATTGTAGTGTTAATTCATATATTTCAAAATAGTTTTTTTTATATATTTTAGTGTTGTTGGATTTTGTCTTTTTTATTAGTTTTGTTTTCAATATTTCAATATTTTTTTATTTATCTTTTATTTCTGTTTTAGTCATTTTACTATTTAAACTTATTTCAATGAATTGCCAAAGCAACATTTCTAATTTTCGTTTTAATGTAAGTTTACGTTTTTCCATCGAATATTTATATTTTCAGCTTTATTTAAAATACTGTTTTTTTTGTTTTAAATAGTTTTAGCTCTAGTTAACAATAACAACACAGACTTTCACATTGGTGTCCATTTGACTCAGAGTTTGGTTGATTTTTATTTATTTATTTGTATTTTTCCTGAACCCGGAAGACACATATGAACTGCAATATGGTTCACAGTTGAGCAAAATCTTTTACATTGCAAACATACCACAGTTCAGAACCACACATTCAATGTGAAAAGCGACCGGTCAGGAAGAAATCAAACTCTAGTTTGAACCAGAATTGACCACCTCATTTAATGAAGCTGTTTATTGATGGCCTGTCTTTTGTCTGTCTTAGTACGGCACCAAAGCGTTGGATAAGATCACTAAAGCCATCCTCGGGCACATCGACAACAAAGTCCCTCCACCAAAGGGCTACCCAGGAGGGGACATGTTCTTCAGAGGTAATGTGCATCTCATCTTGGAGACTACATCTCAATTCACATACAAGTACTTCACGAACATACACTACCATTAAAAAGTCAATTTTTTAAAAGAAATTAATGCTTTTATTCAGCAAAGATGCATGAAATTGATCAAAAGTGACATTTACAGGGTTTCTGCAGGTCTTAAATCACCCTTACACAAATTAAGGCTTTAAAAAGTTCTTAAATCAGAGCTGAAAGTCTTCAATTCATAAAGTCATGGCATTAAATGTTGCATGCATTGCAAAAATTTATATGTGCATTCATGCCATGATGCATTTACGAGATCCCGGCTTGTAAAAAGCGTTCACGTCTTTCTAGAAGTCTTGAACCACCTGACCGCTGCAGATTTATTTTGCCGTTGATGATAGTGTTGCCACAGAAAGGCATAATTACGAGTCGGAGAACGAAGATTTCTTGTTATCATCAAATTACGGTAATTGACCGTTCGCAAAGACCCGCCCCCTTTAGGTTACTGTTTAGTTAACTTTCAAATTTGGTCATTTTTTTAAAGAAATTTAAACAATAAATACTGTTTTGTGGCTCTTTAATGTGTGTGTCAGATCGCTGTGTCGCCTCAGTTAAAGCTGCTCGTGAACCGATCATCTCTTCCTTCTAGTTCATTTATAGCATCAAATAAACATGAATGAACATCAGGAGGAATGTTGTTTTAACCGCGGAAAGGCGTCAGTACACTCCGCTTCTCAAGTTCAAATCCTCCCATGTTAATCTACTAACTCTCCTGACTGCTTTGTCCGACAAAATGGCGGATGGCGAAGTATGATTGGTCAGATCACCTGTCAATCAAACTCACTGCGAAGGGTCAATTGCGACATGGCTTAAGCGCAACATATCTTCCTCATTATTTTTTGTCCTGTTTTCCAATATAAATATCTAAACTTCTTTAATCAAGATATATTTACTTGAGATGCAAATGTAAAATGAAGTCTTGAAAAATATAACAAAATTAAGTGAGTTTATGCTTAAAACTAGAACAAATATGTCAATGAGTTATGAAAACTGCCCATTGGCAGATATTTGTTCTTGTTTTAATCGTAAACTCAATTCATTTCGTTTCACTGAAAACAAGACTTTATATTTTATTTCATTTTGTATCTTGATTTAAGAATCTTTAGTCATTTGCACTGGAAAACCAGACAAAAACACTGAGGAAGAACATCACTTTTTTATTGCAGTGTGATCAGAAGGTACTATATAAGATGTTTCCATATTCTTGTCTTATTAGTGTTGCCAATACAACTCATTATGTTTCTCCCCAGACATTTACATTTAGAGAGAACATATGGATGTATTGTGTTCCCTTTAATTTTCCATACTTTGAATTAAAAAGGTATTTTAAAAAGTCTTAAATTTACCTTCATAATACCGGCAGAAACCCTGCATTAAAGACATTTATAATAATACAGGATGTTTCTATTAGAAATAAATGCGGTTCTTTTTAATTCCTGAAAAAATGTATCAGTTTCCACAAAAATATGAACTGGTTTCAACATTGATAATGATCCGAACTGTTTCTTGAGCAGCAAACCATCATATTAGAATGATTTCTGAGGGATCTTCTTTCAAAAACATTAATACAAATCTTATCGATTCCAACATTTTTAACAGTTGTGCACTTTGGTTAAATTGTATATAATATAATTATATTATTAATACAATATTTAGTTCTACCAAAATACCATAGTTTCTGCAGTTTCGGACACACTAGTCCTACTCTTGCTTACTATTTTGGCTTGTGTGTGAATCGGTATGCAGGGAGAGACACTGCGTTCAAGCACATGCAAAAGAACATGACATTATTATGTTTGTGCACTGATTTTAATGTTCATTTGTGTGTATCAGATATGAAGAAAGGCATGATTGATGTGGGCATCTTCTGTAGAGAGCCGCGTCTGGGTCTGAACACAGAGAAAGGTAAATGTAATACAGTAACACCACGGTATTGTGACTATAATGGCTGATTTACTGCTAATCTTTGTGTTTTACACGATTAATACAGCACCTGCTTCTGCATACTTATTAGTGATGAAAATATATATCTGTGCTGGATAATACTTAGTCTTTTTCACACATTACTTGTACTTACTATAGTAATAACAGTAAATTATGCATAATTACATGCAATTAACCCTAATTCTTCTATAGTAAGTACATTTTGTTAATTGATAGGGATGCATCAATACCACTTTTTTTTTGTATTCCTATTAATTGATATTACTTAGTACTTAAATGTATAATTACATAACGTTATTACAATTACATAATTACCTTTAAAATAAAGTGTATTGTGCCGATATTTTGATATTATTGATGTTGGCTGATTTACTCAAACCTGAATTTACAGAGATGTTAGATTCAAAATATACTGAGAAGAACAATGTTTATGGGTAATGTACATTTGTTCAGGATATAATGTAGCATCTGGATGTAATGTAATATCGTGGTGATGCATGACTGATGTAAATCCCATCTGTGGAGTTTCATCACATTTATATACAGAAATGTTTTTTTGCTTGTATTTAAAGGTACACTGTGTAGTTTAAGTATTTTATTAGCTAAAATCAACGTCTTTATTTATAAATATGTCCTCATTGGTGTAACATTACCTCCGCCAATGATCTGACTTATCCTCGTAAGCGAAGAATTTCTTATCTTTATTTACATTGAGTCCAAGGAGGCTTCCATGTCGTTCCGCCATTTTGCAAAACTATTATAGCAGAGAGGGACCTTAAGCACTAGCATACCTCAACGCGTTTTCGTTCAGAGCCAGCGTCACATGACTGAAACCTCAAATTTGAAAGGTTGCACTGTACGGTAATTCATAATGTATTCATACTGTAACATTCATTTGTTCGTTGTGTGTCAAGTTGCAGTTTGTTTGAAATAACGAACCTCATCACCCGAAATAAAAAGTGCTATTGGAAGACATGTTGTCATCGCTTCTTGGTACATAACGGCTACCGTAGTTGCAACACGCATTTGAAAAAGCGAGGCGCTAGAAAGCACTATTCATTTGAATGCAAAATACAATTTCACCACTAGGTGGCAGAAATTCCTACACAGTGTCCCTTTAAAGTAAACTACATGCAAGAAATGCATTGATTACTTGCAAGTTATATGCAACCAAGTGGCTAATTGACTTTCTTTTCTTCCTGTATCCCAGACTGCACCCTCACTAAGTTTCTGAACCGTATTTTGGGTTTGGAGGTCCATCAGCAGAACTCTCTGTTTCAGTACTTCACCGATAACTTCGACTACCTGATCAACAAGGACAAAAAAGAGGGAAAATATGACATGGGAATATTGGGTGAGGAATCATCTGAATGTGCACATCAGACTGTTTTAGTTTTAATTTTAAAATGATTCACAGATGAAAACTCTGTCAGTAATGACTCTCCCTCATGTTGTTCCCCGGTAAGACTTTCCTTCATCTTCGAAACACAAATTGATATTAGTGATTAAATCTGAGAGCTGTCTCACTCCTCCATAGGCTTCTGTTGTAATTGAAACTTGCCGGCCCAGAAAGTTCACGTAGTGTAACAGCGCAGCACTTCGTCAGAACGTAGGTTCACTATTGGCCAGCATCACACACATGACCAGCGTCAGCCAATAGTGAGCCTCCGTTCTGCCGTACAACCCAGAAGCGCTGCGCTGTTACTCTACGTGAACTAGCCCACACAGAAGAAAATGAATAGTTGAATAAAGTCGTTATTTTAGTGTTTTTTTTGCGCACAAAAAGTATTCTCGTCGCTTGATAAACTTAAAGTTGAGCCGCTGTAGTCACTTGGACTATTTTAAACATCGTCTTTACTAACTTTCTGGGCTGGTAAGTTTCAATTACAACAGAAGCCTATGGAGGAGTGAGACAGCTCTCAGATTTAATCACTAATATCTTCATTTGTGTCCCGAAGATGAAGGAAAGTCTGACGGGGAACAACATGAGGGAGAGTCATTACTGACAAAATACTGACTTTAATGCAAGATTGTGCTGTCATTAAGCACGCTTAAGCATGCGTGTGTGTGTGTGTGAGAGACGGAGTGTGTGTTTGTGTGTGTGTTTGTGTGTGTGTCTGTCTGTGAGAGATGAGATTGATGTTCTTATGTCCGGTGTGTTCAGATCTTGCTCCTGGTAATGATGAGATTCACGAGGAAACGCAGGAGAAGTTTCTAACTCCAGGAAACCCTCAGGAGGGCCAGGTCATGCTCTATAAGGTACATGAGAGGAACCTCTGTGTTCCTGACCTCGACTTTACTGTGATCCAGCAGCTTTCAGGCTAGAGACGCACTGTTCAAGTACAGAACACAAACGCCTCATAAGAAATTAAGTTTACACTTTATTTTAAGGTGTCATTGTTACACTGTAATTATATATTTAAGTACTGAGTAATATTAATTAATAACTACATGTACTTACTATAGGGTTAGAGTAGGATTATGATTTGGTTGAAGGTTAGTTGCATGTGACTATGCATAATTTACTGTTATTACTACGGTAAGTGCATATAACATATGTAACAAGGACACTGTAAAATAAAGTATTACCGAAATTAATACTTTTATTCAGCGAGGACACATTCAATTGATCAGAAGTGACTGTAAAGACATTAATAATGTAAGGTTCTATTTCAAGTAAATGCTTCCTATTCATCAAATATCACGATTTCCTCAAAAATATGAATTTTTTCAACACTTATAATCAGCATAATTGTTTGTTGAGCAGCAAATCATCATATTATACTGATTTCTGTAGGATCATGTGACACTGGAGACTGGAGAAATGAGGCTGACATTTTTGCTTTAATCACTGGAATAAATATAAATAAGTTTACAATATATTGACATAGAAACTGTTCTATGGCTGTGTTCAGATCAGTGTGGATCGTGGGATGCCCTGGGAAGAGGCCTGCAGTAAAGCGGAGAAACTCTCTGGAGAATATGAAGGGTTTTACCTCTCAAACAAGGTACAAAACACACACATTGATGTCTGACAGTAACTCATGCTTGATATGTTTATGCATTTGTTTTCTATTGAAATGTATTCATTAATTAAATTTGAGTACTCTATTATTATTATTTTAAATCCTCTGTTGCAATTTACCCATTGAGTAACCGGCAAAATACCGGAAGTGGCTCATTCCACGAACAAGAATCCATGAACCGCATTACTAAACTGCTTAAAAAGGAGGCATAGTAAATCCATTTAATAACCATAACAGCATAGTGCTATTGTGAATTCACAAAGGCTATGATTAAATTAAACCAATATATGAGCTGGTGGGTTTAATAGCATATATATGTGCTTTAATTACATGTCAAGTCATCTTCATTTATATAGCGCTTTTAACAATGTAGATTGTTTCAAAGCGGCTTTACAGTAATAGACGGATAAATTATGCCTGCAGGTTACGTGCATCTCATGTACAGGTGAAACTGGAAAAATTTGAATATGGTTTCATAAGCTGTAAGCCATAATCATCAAAATTATAAGAAATAAAGGCTTGAAATATCTCACTTTGCATGTAATGAGTCTATATAATATATTAGTTTCACCTTTTAAGTTGAATTACTGAAATAAATGAACTTTTGCACCATATTCAAATTTTTCCAGTTTCACCTGTAAATTACATTATATATTTCAGCAGTGTTGTTCAATAAAACCATATGATCACTTGCTTTTTATACTTTAGTTGAACCAATTATTATTGCCTCGTATGTATTTTAAGTCATTTTGTTCACTTTAGGTCTATTTTTAGCACAAAAAATGTATTCGATTAATCGTTAAAATAATCGATCAAGTACTTGATTACCAAAATAATTGTTTGTGGCAGCCCTACAACTGTTAAATGTTTCCAATTACCAGCCATCTTTGAGTGTGTTCCTAAAGGAATGTGTGTTTTTGTGTGTTCAGCTGCGTGGGAACCAGCCGTGTGTCCTGCTTGCAGAACAGGGTCGTGGTCGAAACCTCATCCTGTATAAACCCAACATCGGTAAACAGGCTCATCCCGAGAACCTGGACAACCTCCTCCTGAGATACTACAAGGTACAACATGCATAATAATCTGACCCTACATCTCACTCACATCAGTGTAATGTTATCTGTAATTTATTATATTATAATGTTATAATGTAATCTGCTCCAGAGAGATCTTGTTGCACAGTGACATCTGGTGGTAGAGAGCGGGTTTGTCAGGAACACAAATGTATGTTTGATTGTTTGGTGTAAACCTGAGCTCAATACTAGATTTTAATTTAATTAAAGAGGACGTGTTATGCTTTTCCTCATGTTCATCTTTGTTTAGTGTGTAATGTTGCTGAGTTCTTCTCTATATCAGAGTCAGTGTTTCTGAACGCCTGAAACGCCTCCATTGTAGTCTTGAGTTTCTTCCGGGAACGAACACGTCACAATATTCCTCATTTAAATAATTAATATGCAGAATAAAGGGGCGGGGCCTGGTTGAGTTAGTTAGTAGTGTGTTAAACTGACGGTTATGGTAAGAGCGGGACATTTCCCTAACACACTCGAAGTGCAATCACAACACACTGATCCAGCGGACCAATCAGAGCACAGTGTGCTTTTCAGAAGGAGAGGCTTCATAGAGACAGGAAGTAAACAGAGCGTTACTGACAGACTGGGAAGAGAGGAGCTGCAATAATGGAGAATATGAGGAAAATAATCAAAATTCAAGCAGGAAAACCTGTTCTAGTAGAGCCTAAAATCAAGACTCAAGGGCATAACATATGCCCTCTTTAATAAATACTCTGAATACAATTCAACTTTCAAGAGTTGCTTTATGTTTTCAGAGCTGATTTATAATTTTTCTAATCAAAAATCACTTCATACCTCATTCAAGTTCCTCTTAGACAGGGAATACAGATGTTTGATTGGCTGAACTAAATGCATAACTAGCCCTAAAATACAATCAACAATGGCATCTTTAAAATAGTTTTTGCCAATTTTCATGGCACTTTTGCTACAAGTGGGAAAAAAAAAGTGTTTTTCTTCCCGCTCTAAAGGTGACGCCTGATGAAGCAAAGGATTTCTGGGAAACTCAATTTGAATTCTCCTTCAGCAGCTGCACCCATGCCAATTGGTGAGTGACATTTTGTGTGTGTGTGTGTGTCTCTTTTTCGAGTCATTTCGTTTATTTCAGAATAATATAATTAAAATGACATGTTAAATATCCCATCACATCTAGAACTTACGAAAATGTTCATTACATTTGTAAAAATAATACAAATAAACTATAGGGTACTGCAGCCAAAGCCAAATGATACGAAACCGAAATGTTTTATTAATTGATTAGTTGTTGGGTCTTAAGGCTATTGCAGTCTGACTGTTAGTTCACCTCACCTCCTGATCCGAGACGTTCTTTCCTTCTTTCCTTTGCAACTTCATAAATCACGTTTGTTCTCCTCTCGTGAGACGTTATAGTTGCCGACTCGTCAGTGTCTGTCTGTCTGACTCTGATCTGTCTGCTCTGTGCTGGGCCGTGCCGTGATACAGCACAGCGCTGGAAACAGAAATGATTGGTTCATCTTTCGAGTCTCGAGTTCGGGTTCAGCCGGGTCCGAGTCTTTCGTTCTTCCTGTCAGTCCCATAGGGGCTATGCTGTCAGTGTCCGTACCGAAATTAGTTCATCTTTTTCGAGTCTTTGGGTCCGAGTCTTTCGTTCTTTTGTCACGTGACCGCTGGTATCTCGCATCAACTGCAACATTAGATTCGTATTATTGACCGCGTCTGACTCTGAATGTATATTGTTTTATATTTAGGAATTAAAATACAAAATATGTGCAATAAACATTATCTGAAAAACAGAGGCGGACAGAGTACACAGCTTCATTACTTGAGTAAAAGTACAGATACCCCTTGCTAAATGTTACTCAAGTACAAGTAAAAGTACTACAGTCAGATGTCTACTCAAGTAAAAGTACTGAAGTACTTGTTTTTAAAAGTACTTGAGTATCAAGAGTACAAGAGTACATTTTCTAAATATTGCATTACTACTGCCACAGTGCTTACATTTATGTACAGAAACGTCCTACATGGAGTTATGAAAAATGTTAATACCTTGGAGAATGTAAAAGGAATTGAAAGTGAAATCAAGTCATTTTCATCTTTTTACCACGTTGCTTTATTTAACATTTCGCACTTGCCCACAAGGCAATAGCACAATGGCAACGCTCTGACAAACCTCTGCTAGAGTTTTAATGGATTTTTTGCACCCACATTTGAACTAACAATTGTGTGTACATGTGAGTTTCTCTGTTTTTTCATCAATCAAATCAATAAACCTAAACCAGCAAAGAAGGCAATATAGCAATGTTCTGACACACCTCTGAACCACACCTCTGAAAGGTGATTGCTGATAGGCTGGCCCAATCAGTGACGCCTGCACAATCCAGTCACGTTTGAGAGGGAAACAACAAATTGAGGGTTTCCGAGATTTTTTTTTTTTTTTCCTTTTTTTTTTTTTTTTTTTTAGAAGAAGTAACGGGTACTCATGGTTATGGATAGAAATGTAGTGGAGTAAAGAGTACAATATTTGCCTCTCAAATGTTCTTGAGTAAAGTCATGAGTACTCCCCAAAAATGATACTCGAGTAAAGTACAGATCCCTCAAAATTGTACTTAAGTACTGTACTCAAGTAAATGTACTCCGTTACTGTCCGGCTCTGCTGAAAAATAAAGTATCCATCTTAAAATTTTAAATTAGTAATAGTCTAATTGATTTGAATTTGTGAAGTTATTTGAATAGTCAATTTATTTCCCATATTTGTATATGTCTAATATGATATTAACTGAAAATTATAATCCACTCTAAACAAGTCTTAAATATCACATTCAATGTTATAGAAAATAATCTTCATGACAGAAATTCACAAATATAGCCTATATACATTTGAGAACAGAAACGCATCAGGTAAGTTAACAGTAAAAGTAAAACATACGCGCTTGTTTGTAAAAAGGTGGTGAATTAGTACGTTGACAAGTCACGTGACAAAAGAACGAAAGACTCAAACCCGAAGACTCGAAAAAGATGAACTAATCATTTCTCTTTCCGGTACTGACAGCATAGCCTCTATGGGACTGACAGGAAGAACGAGAGACTTGGACCCGACTCGAAAGATGAACTAATAATTTATGTTTCCAGTACAAATTCAGAACCCATATGTTGCGCAATGCGCATGCGCGGCCAACACAAAATGAACAAATCACTCTCTGAGACAACTCGGTAATGAACAAAATGAACAAATCGTTCATGGCCGACACACCACTAATTCAAAATGCAAATGCATGGCAAATTTCTTCACCATTGGAAGTCCGTCAGACGCAATTCTTCATTGCACCAATTCCCATTAAAATGACTGGATTTTTGCTCATGAATCATGATATTTCTCTGTGTATTGCAAACGTGACCAAACTTTAATAGTGTTGTATATCTGTGTGTTTCTCATAGGAAGGGCAAGTGTAAGCAGATCGAGGAGGGGCAGGAGTGCTTTCTGGGGATGCGTCTCAGGCAGTATCACATGCTGTGTGGAGCTTTGCTGAGGGTTTGGAAACGAGTGTCTGATATAGTCTCGGACGTCACCAACTCCAGCATCCTGCAGATCGTACGACTCAAAACCAAACAGAACAGCAAACAAGTTGGTGAGTTGACCCTTTTGTTATCGGTTACTACTCAATAATGTTTCCTAGCATACCAATAATTGCAATGCACATCTCAGATTTATACAAAAACTTATTGGCCCAGTTTCACAGAGAGGGTTTAGATTAGGCCTTAGTTCCAGGGGTGCAAACAGCGCGCTTTTCGGCGCCTCCCGCTTTTTTCACGTCAGTTTGGGTGACTTGTGTGAATCGTGCAGATCCGAAGAGTTTTTTTTTAAGGAGGGGGGGGGGGGGAGGGGGGGGGGGGAGAGAGAGAGAGAGAGGGTCTGATTATAATTTAACCAACAGTAATTCTGGATTACTTTGCGTCCACCAACAAGTAAATAGGAAATAAGTGAATCCGAACACTGCGCGCCAAACCAGCAGTATGTGCGCAAGCGTGAACCACTAGTGTTTCTGTCTCACTCTGGATCTGCCACTGCATCACATTTCTCTCTACGTGGCGTGGAGTGTCCGTTTTTATGTCGGCTCTCATGTTAACTGGTTAGAGCACAATGCCTGCGTGACACACACACTTCTCGAGCCGCGCCGAAACCGCGCGCTAGAAATAGAACCGCAACCGACGCCTATTTTTCACACGACACGCAAGTGTTGGAAGTTTTCAGACAAAATAGAAGGCGCAAATACATATTAATAAATTACATTTTGATGCTTGAAAGTCTCTCGGTTTTGACAAATGCATATATAATTGTAATTTAAAAAATAGGCCTAATTATCGATTTTCAAATATTGCCCGTCAGGCCTACAGAACGAAATATTCTGTAGCCTATTTTGCCGTCAATACTGCCGACGTTGTCTTTGCTGTATCAGGCTATATATGTTATGTTTAATATCCAAATGTAGATGGTCCGTCGGCGCACAGAGCCACGCAGTCGCAGACAGCACGTGAAGTTCGTGAACACCGAATTCTCTTTTCTATCTTATCTATTTGTGTTTGAACAGACATGTGCACGAAAAAATATGCCAGTGTCCGTCTCAACGAGTTTCCCCGTAAACGCAGTCAAAACGGATGCGTGTCATTACCAGTATACGTGCATTCGTCTTAAAGGGACAGCACCCAATATTACCTGCAGCAGCTGTTTGTGTCACCAAAGTTAATCAAACAACAAAAGAGAAAAATCACGTTTTGTCAAAAGATAAACTAATACTTAATACAGTTAATTTACCTGAAAAACATAAAGCACTGCTTTATTTCTTGTGTATTTGTGTTTTATTGTATTTATATTTGTATTTTGTTTATTAGTTTCTATGCATATGCACTAGGCCTACCCTACACAATTACCCCAATCATCCTAGAATTATTAATTCTTTACAAAAAGAGCTATTCAAATCATCAGGTGAAATTGTTTTCATGAAATAGCAGTAATATATACCGGACATTTGCCGCGGGACGAGGGCTTCGATTACCTCTCTCTTTTTTGACCATACGTGTGTTTGCACCCCTGTAGTTCAGTTAAGGGATTTAAGTAGCTTTTATAAACTTGCCTTAGAAAAAAACATTACTGATGTGCATCCTGAGACAAAACAATGGCACTGACATACAGCAGGTGAAACTGGAAAAATTAGAATATGGTGCAAAAGTTCATTTATTTCAGTAATTCAACTTAAAAGGTGAAACTACAATATTATATAGACTCATTACATGCAAAGTGAGATATTTCAAGCCTTTATTTGTTATAATTTAGATGATTATGGCTTACAGCTGATCATCTAGTTAACACTAACTAATGTTAACTAGATTTTAATAAAGTATTAGTAAATTCTGAAATGAACAAAGATTAATAAATGCTGTATAAGTGCAGCTCACTATTAGTTCATGCTAACAAATGTAGTATTGTAAAGTGTTACCAAAATAACGATCTTGTGTGTGTGTGTCTCAGGTATAAAAATCCCAGAAAACTGTGTATCCCGTGTGCGCGCCGAGCTCTCTCGGATGGACGAGGAGGTGAAGAAAGCGCGGCGAGAGAGAGAGCGGTTCGCAAATGACCAGCGTATTCGCCAAGAGATGCTAGCCAAGATGATCAACGCCCGCAAGCTCGTCACTAACCCTCCCCACTCCCTCCCGAACCACCTTCACTACCCACAATCCCTTCTGCCACTTGTGGTGCAGCCAAAAACTGAAGCCGTCAGCGAGGTCCTGGATCTGACCATCAGCCCCTGCCCTTCGCCGGACATCAAACCACCCGCGCCAGAGCTAAACGGCGTGTCCCTAAACAAAGCGATGCTAGCCGGAAGAGCGCGTCCGCTCACGGTTGCTCCAGAGACGTACAACCTAGAAGAACTGATTTCCCAGGAGCAGCAGAGACACAGACAAGTGCCGCTAAACTCGAACGTGCGCTTGTCATCGTCGCATGCCGCTTTGAACATCCCGCAGCAACACGTTCACACACTAAAGCAGAATCATTCGTCATTCGGGGTGCTAACGCAGCAAAGCGGCTCCCACGCGCAACCGTCCGCGCAATACAGCGCGCTTTTATCGCAGCTGCAGCGAAGCCCCGATAAATCCTTCGTGCTGCGGCTTCTCAATCAAATGCAACAGCAAACCGTCACCTCAGCACAATCCCCGCATCAGAACAGTCTACGCATGGCGCATTCATCAAACTCGCACGTGCAGCTGTCAAAACAACACGCGCAGCTACCCCTGCAGTCGCACGTCAGTCAATCCGCTCACGAACGAGCGTCCGGTGCAAACAGTGACTTTAACTTTGACGAATTAGACTTCAGTTACCCTTCGCCTGATTCGCAACTGAAGTACCCGTTCACCTCACAAGCCCTGCCATCCTCGACTCCGCCCCCTCCTCATTACTCCTCCTCCCTATTTGCATCGGCTCCTCCAAACTCCTCCCTCTCTGACTCAAGCTCCTCCTCCTCGCACTTCACTCCTTCCTCTTCCTCATCCGAACAGACACATCAATTACCCAACGGACACAGCAGCATGGACCCCTTGGATACACTAGATCACATGATCCACGGCTCGTCCTCGGATCACCGGCAGTCCGTCATCCAGTTTAAATCAGTGGACTGGGACGCCACCTAGCGGCTCGTACGCGCGACAGTCAAAAAAGTTTTGTGTTTCTTTTCCCAAGTCATTCTCAGTCCATAAGCTAAGAGTTGCATTCGGCTCATTGACGTTCAATGAAGATGATTTAAAATACACGGGCACTTGAAATCAGTTTGGTTTTTATTTGCCTTATTTGAAGCAATAGGGCTTTTCCACCCTCCATTTCATCACATCAAACATTGAGGTAAAAGAGATATTTATTTATTACGACATTGGTGTATACTGTTTCCTATCTTAGGGAGTTTATCTTTTCGAATGAATGCCTTCTGTTAAATCAGTGCCTTTATCTCCTTCAGATGCAGTCTTGTGTGCGTACATACATATATATATATATATATTTCTAGACAGAGTAGTGCTATATTATTTATTTCCTCCGGTGTCTATCCTCTACCCAGAGATCTGTGCTTCTTCGTAGGCGGCGCACGGACCCGATCGATCGCATGATTATGAAACTGCTGTTTTGACCCCTTAACCCTGTGAATTTCTCCTTTTTCCTTCTACATTTCAGTAATCTGAACACAGGGACAGATTCCTTCACAATATCAAGCTTATAGTGATGGCGAGCAGAATACTCCGCTTTACACACGTTTGTGTAATTTCTCAGGTATATTATAGACTCGTCACTGTCCAAAACAAATGATTATTTTATAAAATGTAATAGATTGCGGATGGGTCGTCGTGAGCTTTTGGGAATTGGAAACCAAATTATTTATTTGCAGATCTTAAAGAGGGGGTCATGAACTGGCTTTTTAAAAATGTTTATATTGTTGTCTGAGGTCTACTTATGACATTTTTACATTCAAAAACATCAAAATTAATAAGAATCGGCTATTTTCTACCCTATTTTTGAGTCTAGCTCCTGAAACGCTCGGTTTTTATGCGCGTGCCGCATTGAAGACTTGGAATTAAACGCCCACAGTTTTGCATATTATAATGAGTTTAATGTAATGCGCTTCGGTGGGCGGGGCTAAACCGGCGGTGTTGAAGTGGGCGTCGATCTTCTTCTGCGGAGGCGGGGTTTAATACCCTGTGATGTCTTAGATCCCCACTTTGAATAATCTGTCGTTCGCTGGGCCTGATGTCAATAAAAGCCTTTATTGGACTAACAAGGAAGTTATTCTTATAGTATGATGACCTCTTATATGTCAGAAGCTCAAGGAAAATTAGATTTCTCAGTTCATCACCCCTTTAAGCCCCGGGACACACCAAGCCGACGTCAAAGAACTAGGGTGTCGTCGGCTGCGTCTCGGTTTAAAACACACCGAAAGGAGTAAAGGCGACTGTACGCTAGTAAACATCAGCAGGCATCAATACTCTCATTCAAAAAGGGAAACCGAAACTAAGGACTGCAGAACCGTAAAACTAAAGCACCATCACTTTCTTAATTCCACTCGGCTCATGTTGTTATGAAAATATTCGTGCATTCGAATGCTCAGGTAAGATGGCGTAAAATTATAACAGACTTCCGTCTGTACCGTCGTCTTTGCTCGCTTTCATCACTTTTATTCTCGTGCACAGTCTCGTTCGCTAAGCTGAACAGCCAATCAGAGTTCTCTCTCTCTCTCACCGACACTCAACATGTCGAACCGGCCCCTTAAAAATCCCCCAGAGCCAAGCCGATCGGCGCTCCGTAACAACCCGACGCTGGCTTGGTGTGTGTGTGTCGGCCTTCATGAGGAGGTGACCGAGCGCTGAACCACTGGACCTCACGCTGAGACGTCTTTATACCGAGTGAGAGTGAGACCTTAGCAATAAAAACCAAACAAATGATTATTAAAAATCAAAAAAACTGCCCCACGAACAACTCGCGATTCTCTTTATATCTGTTCAGAAGTGATATTTTTGAATTGTTTTCAAAGAAAATTATATTTGTTAAGAGAAAACAATGGATTTGTTTGTTTGTTTGTATGAGGTCAATGTTTTTTCCTTTTTTGGTGGTGTATTCTCGTGTAGTTGGAATGAAAGCAAATGTATTGGTGTCTTTGATATTGCTGTTCGTATTATTATTGTTATTAATACTATTATTATTGTTGCTATTTATATCCAAGGGACATTATTAGTAGAGGTTAGACTTTATTATAATCACTTGTAGAAGTTCGAACACTTTTTTTTTCTTTTTCTTTTTTTCTTTCTAATGCCTTGTCAGGTTTTTTTCCTTTTTTTTTTTTCTTTTTTTTTTTTTTCTCCTGCTCCCAAAATACAGAATCAAAGCCTGCAACCTGCCACCAAAATCCAACTGTGTGTGAGTGTGTGTTACTCGTTCTTTCACTCGAGCTTCAGAAAGTTGGCTTTTCTTCTTTGGGTCGGGCGTGTAGATTCCCATCGCACCAAAGTTTTCTGTGCAGTTTTTGCAGGCTCCGTACGGTCGTGCTTAATCTCAGGAAAAAGTCGAGGGAAAGGATTCGGCGTCGCAGTTAAAGACGCATGACACTGACTACTGTACTCTACAGGCCTGGCTACCGTGTTCTAGACTTGAAGTAATGAGAGAAAATGCGAATTTAGGAATATTGCTCGAGTATTACTACAAGTTCTCTGCTTTTAATGTTTTTTTTGTGACAATTTTATGAGAAATGATGCAAGCCGTTTCGACTGGATTGTTGAAATCATGTGAACAAAAAAAACAATCCCGTTCCCACGAGGCTGTGATTGGCTCTAGTTACTCCATTTAAGCGTTTTTTGTGTGTTAAAAAAAAAAAAAAACTTGCAGATGTGTTTTGCCCTCTGTGTTTCTACTCCTTTTTGTCCTGACAACATGCCAGAATTTGAATACTCATCATCTGCTGCCCGGCGTCTTTTTTGAAAGAAATCACAAATGAACACTTTAATAATAAAAGCAAAACATTTAAGACTGCTACTGATTGTATGTATTGTTGTTGCTGTTGTTGATGATGATGATGATATTATTGTTATATTATTAATGTTTCCAGTTAGAATTCTGTTCAGCACTTTTACTTTGGGCTTCTTTGTTTTATCCCAATATTTATGAGTTTAGATGGAACTGTAAATAGTGTAAACAAATGTGCCTTTTGACTCATTCTGAACGTTTTCTACATTTAACAGAAGGAATATATTGTACTGCAATATAATTTTTAACAAACAATAAAATTTTAAGAGTTTGTTCAAATTGCTCATCTGTATTATTCTAACATTATTGTCTGTATCGGCAATAACCAAGAAAAATACCATGTTAATACATCAGAATATGAACATGGGATATTTGAAGTCACCAAAACAAACACGCCCCTACGTAAAAGGTTCACGCCCCTATCTTGATAGCTCCACCCCCAATGTGTGGACACGCCCCTTACTGCTCATTGGCTACAAGTGTGTTTTGATGCTCAGTCTTATCCACTTTCATCAGTGTTTCTCAGAAATCACTCACTGCACCTTTAAGTGTAATGCAGCATAAAAGTAGAAATATATAACATAATATATAACGTAAAATATTCCTGCTCTGCCCTATAGTATCAAAGTATGTAGTTGTAATTGTCCCCTCTGAGCAGCATTAAATATTGTGTGTAAAGACCCCTAAATGCCACTTCAGAAGCTGCTTCTGTACAGTGTACATTTGAGTATGCTAATATATATAATATTAATGTTAATCATTCAGCTTCTTTACTATGTAGACTTGCATAGCACATGCACATCACTAGTGTTATTTTTAGATTATTTAATGAAAAGTCTTAGTTTGACTGAATGTGTAGATGTGCCAAGAAAGACAATTTAAGTTGCTGAAAACCTTGAATAGATTGAGCCTAAAAAATATCCAGCAGAAATGTATTGTACCCCTGAAATTCAACACATTTTCCCCGCCATTTTGTTTCAAGTAAATATCAATATAGCCAACTTAGGCAAATCTTATGTCATAAATTTGAAATATGAGATAAAAAGTAAAAAATACGAGATAAAAAGTCAAAAATATGAGATGAAAAGTCAAAATTATGACATACTACGTCAGAATTATGAGATTAAAAACTCGAAATTATTACTTAACGATACTAGTTCACGCCGCGAATCTAACGTCGTTATTTTGACTTTTTAATGTCATAGGTTATACATGTCTAAGTCATAACTTCGATTTTTCATTTCATAATTAGCACTTTTTATCGTTACACTATTAAATATTTGTCATAATTTCGGCATTTTATGTTGTCTTAATTTTAAGTTTTTCTGAAATGGTGGAACTGCTTATTGACCTCAATTAAAATACAAATTGACCTCAATACAAATATATATATATAAATATATATTATTCATATCTGAATTTGTCTTGTCATGTTGTTGTCTCTGGTGATGTTTGATTAGTGGTTCTCCGGCAGGTGCCAGCAGCGTCTTCGAGACGGACGCGCAGCGCGCGACACTGCAGCAGGAAGAGAGCGCGCGCGCGGGAGCGAGTAACTGAACTCTCATGATGGGGAAGTAACTGTCAGTCACAGAAGAACAAGATAAAACATTTTCACAAGTTTTTAGCTCATTCCTGCAGATTTGCGGTACGATTTCTGTGAACATGTTTTCTCGAAAGAAAAAGGAGCACACGACTAAAGCATCTCCAGCCTCCAAGAAGAGCAACTCCGCTCAAAACCCGTCGGTAAGACCAACAGCCCTTCTTAGGAATAACAGTTACCAAAAAAAACAGAGTTTAGTTTTGTGATAGGTTGATATTACTGCTGTAAACGTGTTTAAAAGAGAAAACTGGTTTAATCAGCCCGAAAACTTGCGCGTAAAGCGGCTTTGCAACTTTTGGTCAATTTTAAACGGTTGACAAATGGAATCACATTCATCCTCTTTGCTTTCCTTTAGCAGTTCAAACAATAATTGTATTTAAAAGACTAACGTTAAATTTACTTTATTATTAATAATTATAGATATTTGGACTTGTGTGGGAGGTCTGATTCATTTTACAGAATTTGTTAACTCGAACGATTCATTTTGAATGAATCGGTTCACAATAGCCGAGTGATTTATGACTTATGAACACTTTGCGATTCGTTTGACTGAATCATTAAGGAATCGACTCAAAAGAATGTTTTGTTCAATTGGTGTGAATATTGCAAATTGATGAACGGTTCTGTTCAGCCTGGTGAAGAGCACAAAATTATGTTCTCTCTCTCTTTCTTTGTTTCGCAAACAATGCCAAAAATAAACTGAGAGGAAGTCAGCAAGAGTCATCTAGAAACGAGCAACTGTTGTACAGCTACAGATGGAAACATCCAGAATAGAAAAAAATTGCAATACAATAAAACATGGTTCTATGGAGATTCATAACTAATCTCCTTAGAAATTGAAAACCATGAATCTGGATTAAAAGAGTGAACCTAAAGAGAGTTCATCCAAAAATTAAAATTTTGTGATCTTTAATTGTTATTTCAAACCTGTAGGACTAGAACTAGAAAGTGACTTTGGACCCCATTGACTTTTAAGTAAATTGACAAGTTCCTTTGAAGCACCAGTACCAAATACCAAATGTTTAACTGGTTTTCATATTAATAAATATATATTTTTTATATAAAAAAAAATATTTGTTACTTTTTTATGAAATCAAATCATGAAAGGTTGGTAGAAACCCTTTGTTTGGTTTGTCTTCATGCCAAGAGTTCAAAGGATAACATTACATTTTTTAAGAGAAAAGGGGTCTGAAATGTATATATATATATATATATATATATATATATATATATAAATCATAATTTTTTAGGTGAGAAATGCATGTAAATGCACATATTTTATATTAATGCACCAATATTTTCGGCCTTGAGCGCTGACAGTTAAAACTATATTACTGGGCAGAAATTGTTTAATAATTAATTTAACTGTTCATGCACTGTTGAGTTCATTGTTTTGTTATTTAAACATATTTCTGTTTCCTCATATGTGACCACAAAACCATTCACATGGGTCAAAATTTTTTTATGTATACATAACATGAAAGCTGAATAAATAATCTCTCCATTGATGTGTGGTTTGTTAGGATAGGACAATATTTGGTCGAGACACAACTATTGAAAATCTGGAATCTGAGGGAGCAAAAAAATGTAAACATTGAGAAAATCTCCTTTAAAGTTGTGCATTTATGTTCACGATTGTGCTGCATTCACTTACAAAAATACATGTTTTATATATTTACGTTAGTAAGATATCTTCATGGGACATGATTTTAATATCCTAATGATTTTTGGCATAAAAGAAAAATGGTACAATGTTTTTTTGTTGGCCACAGATATACCCGTGCGTCATGTGACTGGTTTTGTGATCACATATATTTCACCTTCACCATTAACCCTGTCCATAGTATTCATCTCCATAATCCTGTCACTCACTCTCCATCTTCTCTCTCCTCCCCATGTTAACCCAGTTGTCCATCCTTCAGGAACTCTCCCACTACGACACTACCGATGGCCTCTGCACGCTGGCTCCTCCTGATTCGGTGCCGTCGTCCTGCCCGGGGACGCCGTCGGTCCACTCCAAGCTAGCGGTGTGCAGTTCTCCCGTGGGGGCGATCAAGCGGCCCACGGGCCTCAGCCGCCACGCCAGCGCCGCCGCCGGGTTCCCCTTCCAGACCTCTGGGACGTGGAGTTTCCACAAGAGCTACGCCCGGGCCGCTCTCAGCTACGGACACGCGGACGGCGGCGAAGCGTCGGCCATCGAGGTGGAGGACATCCCCTCGCTGCTACGAGACGTCGCCCGCTTCGCAGAGGCTGTGGAGAAACTAAAGGACATGGTGCTGGGCGAAGGTATGAGTTGTACAAAAATATTGTATTCGAATATTCAGGTTCATAAAAATCTAATATTAGTTTATTTAAATGTCGTTTAACGAGAAATATAAGTTTACGTTTTTTTATTTTTAAAGGGGTGTTTGATTATGATTTGACTTTTCTAACTGTAGTTAGTGTGTAATGTTGCTGTTTGATCATAAACAACATCTGCAAAGTTACAACGCTCAAAGTTCAAAGCAAAGGGAGATATTTGCTTTTAAAGAAATCGCTTTTTAAGGACGACAACAAACGGCTGGTAGGAACTACACGACATTCCTCCTGGGTTAGTGACATCACCAACCCTAAAATTTACATAAACCCCGCCCCCTGAACACGATTTATAGATTATCAAGACAGAATATGCTAATCAATGACTAGAAGATATCTACACATAAGCTGCATAAACTCATCAACTAACCATTCAGAAATGTCCTGTTCTTCTACATGTTGTCACTTCTTCTTGAGTCTCTCCATCATTGACTGACTCCGGTTTGAACATAAAAGGCTAAAAGTTTTTGAAATGTTTTGTGTGTGTGTGTGTGTGTGTGTGTGTGAGAGAGAGGTAAAAGCATAGACATGTATAGAAAGGCTAGATGGCTTACCGGCGCTGAGAGCCAATGGGACCCGACGACGTCACACGGCGGCCATCTTAGGACAGGACCGCTCGTCCAGTTATAACATTAAAGTCTATTGTGCATGTAGTGCTGAAATAACTATATTTTGCTCAATTTTCAACCGATTTTCAAACGGCTTGGTGTGTCATAAACGTCAGGGATGCGGCTATTTAACTGCATACTTGTGAAAAATTATAGCCACGGAGTTTATTAAACATCGGCATCAGCACAAATCATAGCCACGTTAATAAGGTTTGTAATAAACCAAACCGTTTGTAAATCCGTCAAGAATTCAGCAAGTTACGAGCATTTTAGTTGGCGTATGTCACTCACCTTCCGTCCACAGCAGCAGGGAGCTGCAGCACAGTCTCCTGACCTAAGATGGCCGCCAAGTGACGACACAGCTGACTCCGCCTTGAGCCATCTAGCCTTTCTATACATGTCTATGGGTAAAAGGACACGAGCTCTTGAAGCTCCGCCCCCTGTGTCGGGAGCAGCAGCTCATTTGCATTTAAAGAAACAGACACAAAACGGTGTGTTTTTGCTCACCCTCAAAAAGTGACAATTTTAACATGATATATAAAAATATCTGTGGGGTATTTTGAGCTAAAACTTCACACACACACTCTGGGGACATCAGAGACTTATTTTACATCTTGTGAAAAGGGCATTACACCCCCCCCTTTAAGATTTTGTCACCATTTCTGAAGAAACTTACATTAGGCAATATACACAACAAGCTTACTATATATCTTAAGGTTTTATTTTAGTTGAAAACATTTAACAATATGTGTAAACAAACAAATACAAAAAAAGCATTTAAGCTCAAGCAGCGCAAACGGTAAAAAACGCTAATAAAGCAGACTGCGCAGTTATCGTACAGAACGTACATGCACTCGATGTTTATATTGTTTCACGTTCATGTGAATATTATTATGGTGGTGATATTATGATTTGATTGATTTAAAGTAATTCCATTTTGTAATATAATTTTCATCTAAGTAAATCCAAACTTCGCGAGGCAAACAACGACATTATGTGATCAACGCTCCACAGCGCCACCCAGTGCATTTAATTATAAGTGCGAATTAAAAAAAAGAGAAAATAAGTAAAATTTAAATGGTATTTTATTTTTCGAATAATAATTACAGATCAAATATAATCGAAAATTCAGACCAGACGACTTAAAGGGTTAGTTCACTCTTTAAAAAACTTTTGCTGATAATTTACTCATCCCGATGTCATCCAAGATGTCCATGTCTTTCTTTCTTCAGTCGAAAAGAAATTAAGGTTTTTGATGAAAACATTTCTCCATATAATGGACGTCACTGGGGACCAAACGGGTCAAGGTCCAGATGACAGTGTCAGCGCCGCTTCAACGGGCTTTAAACGACACCAGACGATGAATACGGGTCTTATCTAGCGAAACCATCGTCATTTCACAAATAAATAAAAAAGTTTAAGTTTTATAAGCACAAACGCTCGCCTTGCTCTGTTCTGTGATGCGCGTTCGTGACGCAATTACATTGAAAAGGTCACGCTTGACGAGTCAGTGTTTACAAATGTGCGGAAGGAGGACCATACACACATATTCAAATGTCTTTGTGTCAGTTTATCGTTTAAAATGCCCATCTCGTGTGTGTATCCTGGTGTTGGAATATTAAAAAGCCTAAAAGAAAATTTTCGTCAGGATAGAAATGTTTTACTTTTCACAGAAGCGTGACCTTTACAGCGTAACTGCGTATTACGTGACGTCACTAACGCGCATCACAGAACAGAGCAAGGCGAGCGTTTGTGCTTCTAAAACTTAAACTTTTTTATTTTATTTTTTTATGACCGAACGTTTCGCTAGATAAGACCCGTATTCATCGTCTGGTGTCGTTTAAAGCCCGTTGAAGCGGCGCTGACACTGTCATCTGGACCTTGACCCGTTTGGTCGCCAGTGAAGTCCATTATATGGAGAAATGTTTTCATCAAAAATCTTAATTTCTTTTCGACTGAAGAAAGAAAGACATGGACATCTTGGATTACATCGGGGTGAGTAAATTATCAGCAAAAGTTTTTTTAAAAGTGAACTAATCCTTTAATTGAATTATTTATTCACTGCTGTGTTTATTGTTTAAACATATTTCTGTTTCCATCTTTTTTTTTTGTAGAAGGAAGAAAGACACTCAAGGTAATTACATAAATTAAAATTAGAATGAACTGATATGATCTGCAAGTCATCAGCGATCTCTAGATATCATTCTGAGCCGTTAGAAACCCCACATAAGCTGATGATTAACGTGAGTTCAGGAATGGCCATTTGTAACATGCGTTTTGACAGTGGGTTTCCGTGGAGAAAGAGAGGAAGGAAGAGGAACCGTGCGTCAGATGTTTTCTTTGCAGGCTTCAGTTTGAGATTACACACGTCCGCTGGGCTTCACACCCCCCCACCTTCCCTTAAAACACTCAGGGTTTGAAATGAACCTTTAAGTTACCGGGCCGTTCATAACTTCTACTAGCCCAAAAAAAAAAAAAAAAAAGAAGAATAAGTAAATAAACCAGATTAATAACTACATCACAGCTTAAATATAAATGTATATATACAGGTGAAACTGGAAAAATTATAATATGGTGCAAAATTTCAGTAATTCAACTTGAAAGATGAAACTAATATATTATATAGACTCATTACATGCAAAGTGAGATATTTCAAGCCTTTATTTGTTATAATTTTGATGATTATGAGCTTACAGATTATGAAAACCCCAACTTCAAAATTAGAATATTGTGAAAAGGTTTTCATAAACTGTAAAATTATAACAAATAAAGGCTTGAAATATCTCACTTTGCATGTAATGTGTCTATATAATATATTAGTTTTTACCTTTTAAGTTGAATTACTGAACTTTTTCACCATATTATAATTTTTCCAGTTTCACCTGTATATAAAAACAATTGTATTTCATACATTAATTTCTTATTCAAACAAAATCCAGTCATCCAGCATCTCCTCCCTTCCTCATTCATCCTCATGCTTTTCACCAAAAATGTATTTTTAGATGGACAGATCAATACAGAACAAAGAAGATAATTTTTTTTAATAATAATGTATTTTCTGTTAACCAAATGCTTTTTAATCTTCGCTATTGCTTCAATGCAAATGAACAAGCGCGCCGTTATGTGTTGTGTAGTGACGTGTGTGTGTGTTCAAGTAAGCAGATATGAGCAGATTCTGTGCAATACACTGTATTTAATATATCATGATGACTCACGAGTATTTGTGCTAAATCTGCACAGATTTAGACTTACACACTCTAAAAAATGCTGGGTTGTTTTAACCCAATTTTGCGTCAAATATGGACAAACCCAAACGTTGGATTAAAACTGCATTATAAAAATGTAACCCAACGGCTGGGTTTGTCCATATATGACCCAAAATTGGGTTAAAACAACCCAGCATTTTTTAGAGTGCACGAACTTCCCCAGCAAAGCGAGCAAACTTAATAAGTAAGGCTCGTGATTGAACAGCGTTACCCGCCACAGTTGATTTATACACGCATTTGGCGGGTTGGCGGGTGTTATGAATTTAACAAAAGAGTGTTTCACGGGTAAACCCCCCCGAGTGAAGGCCCGAACCCTCCTGCTTCTCACCGCATGTGGTGATGTGGTGTTATAGTGGGGCTTTTGATATTCCACCTTTAGTCTTCGTGCACAGTCACTCACTCCTTGAAATGTGATCAGACATCGAAGGTGCACGAAGGACTATTGGAGAAATTTAAGTCTTTATTTGCTGAAATTCTTCCTATTTGTCATTGATCTCAAATCTCACTCGGCCTCCGCATATCCTAACATGTTAGAAGCACATAATGATTTATATATATATACGTGTGTAACGATCCCTGATGTCACGACTGCATAAATATCACGATACGATATTATTACGAAACTTTTTTTTCATGTGATTAAAGGTTAACACAAACTGAACTGTTGATTAAAATGCTAAATTTTATATTACATTGTGTGTGTAAATGAATAGTCTTTGACTTAGTGCTGGAAACCCAAAGCACAGGACAATAGAGACACCAGAATAACAATATTCACGATTCTGAAGATGAAAATACAGAATTATTTTTGACGAATATGAATATTCAGAATATTTTAGAAATATCTTTCACTGACTAGATGTATTTAAAATAATATAGGCCACTTTTTACTGGTAACATCAGACATTTGGCATTATCAGGACCCACCAATATTCCCCCATTATATATAGTAGTTTAATGTAGTACTGACACTAAAACTCTGAAAACTTGTTTTTTGGGTGAACTATCCACAATAAATATTGTCACTATCCACGATACATTTTTGTATTGTGATATATAGTGACACAATATATGGTCACACCCCTATTAGAAGCACATAAAGCTTCGTAAACCTTGTGTGACTTTACCAGCGCAGAGATCAGGAGTTGTGTCACGTCTGCTCTATGAAGAACAGAAGTCAGTCGAGTCTCCTCGGGCCTCGTGGACTTCCTTAAAGCGTTGCTATATTCATCAGCTCTACTTCCTGTTTACATCTGCCCTGCTTGTAGAGTTGCAATAGTAATGTTTCCAATGTCATCTCAAGGCGAATCTTTCTATCAGCCATTTGGTGTTAGCGTAACCCAGGGATTCACAAACTTTCTTGTCAGCTGGACTTCTTTGACCTAAAATATTTTCTTGAATGTTTTCTCTGAAAGTTAGTATTTTTAAATAATTTGGCAAAACATTTTATGTTCATTTTAATTTTATCTAAATGAATGAACACTAACTATACTAAAAGTTGAAGGACTAAAATTACTAACTATAAAAATGACAAAAGCACATTAGACAAAGAAAATTAAACATATTAACATTTTGAAAATGTAAAGATAAAAGCTAATAACAACTATAAAAGTGCATAAATAATACTAAATAACACCTAAACATTTGCATGTTCATGGTTCTCTGATGTTGGTTAATGGTCACATGACATATAAATACTTTTTTAGATGTTTTGTTTTATTTTTTCCATTATTTATGTATTTTAAATGTACATTTTTATGATTTTGTTTTCACTTTTCATCAACTCTGGTGTAATCCTGGTGTAAAACATAACACTTTCCTTAAAGCCTTTATGTATACACACATTATTAATGCATTTATAAGGCCTTTATGTATAGATGCATTATTAATGCATTCATAATGTATGTTAAAATGCATTATATTCTGTGCAGATGCCTTGTTACAACTGAAATTGGTTGTTTGGCATGCGTTTTACCGTAACTTTCTAAAGGCGTAACAACAACCCTCTTTAAAGAATAAATTCTACATATCATAAATATAATATAAAATATACATTTCAAGCACTATTGAAGTCAATAGCAATTGTAATAAGATAAGAACAAACAATCAAAACTACAAGCAAGAGCACAAATAAACATAATGGGCCCTATTTTAACGATCTGAAGCACAAGTAACTTTGTGGGTGGATCACGGAAATCTAAAAGGGGTTGGTCTGAAGTAGCTTCATTACTCATAGGTGTGGTTTGGGCGTAACGTGAAATAAACCAATCAGAGCGTCCTCTCACATTCCCTTTAAGAGCCGGCGCGCTTGTTCCACGGCGGATCGCTATTATAACAGCGGATCGCTATTATAACGGCGGATTGCTATTATAGCGGCGGATTGCTATTATAACGGCGGATTGCTATTATAACGGCGGATCGCTATTATAACGGCGGGTTTGCCAGCGCACGCCAGGAGCGGTTCACAGCCGAGGAGACCGAATTTCTCGTCAGGGCCGTAAAACACAGAGAAGTGACATTGGGAATGATGGAGAAACACACACATTAGCTTCGGTTAAACAGGCGTATAATAATTTGGGTAAATGTGTAAGCTAGATTAATTTTTTCACATCTTCACGGACACAACAATGATTTCCCTCGTGTGTTAATATGTTTCCTTGTAATAATGTATGATTTGCAAAAATGAAAACTGCTGCGTCCGTTTAGATGAGAGAATCAAAGTGTGTGTGTTGTGCACACGTTCATTCCCTAATTTACCGACGTGCGTCTGTGGAGGGAAAAGTCCGGTGCAAAATAGGAATGATACATGCGTCGGTCGGTGTACAAAGTCAATGGGATAGGGCTCAACCTGTGCGTGCGCGCTCACATAAGAACAGCACACATACAATAACGTACACCATAGAAGAAGTCATCGGCATATCAACATTCATGTCATGAACACTACTTAACACTCTAAAATCGATTCCCTATTTTCGTTTTCAAAACTTGTGTAGGTTGGTCCGAATCGATTGTGCAATCAATTTTCGAACGTAAAGTTGACAGCCCTATTAAGGACATATTTTAGTTGCCTCAAATTTGGTCGCATATGCGAGTGATTTGCTTGCATTGTAGAGGAACAGTGAATAGATAAGTATTAGAACTGAGGTTACAATTATTCATGAGATCATTCAATGCATTATAAGATGCATTACAAGGCATGCATATGTAATGCATGAAAAATACTTTTATAATGCATTATATATAAAGTAGAGCTGTCCGTTAAACGCATTATTAACGGCGTTAACGCAAACCCATTTTAACGGCGTCAATTTTTTTATCGCGAGATCAACGGCTAGCAAACTTTGTAATTTTTTTCACATGCTTTTGCAACAACTAGTAACTTTATTAAAACTACAACACCACACCGGATCTAGCTAGACCAGAAACAAAACAACAGGCGCGCCGCACACACTTGTTTGAGCCGCGTCTAGGACAACTCGTATCGCACAGCGGACGCGCACTTTCTCAGTTTATGACCAGCAATAAAAACGCCGAATGGCGCCGCCGGTGTGTGTGCACTCATAGAGAATAATGTGTTTGCATTTTAAATATGAGGCGCTGCGCTTCTCGTCCGGTGTGCGACTGCGACCCGCTTTAACGTTACGCTTTGAGCGGATGAATGATGAGCGCGAGACGCCGAAATGGATGCCAATAAGATTCTGAATGGAAAAATTACTTTTAAAAAGTTGCCAAATGGTTCAATTGACAAGACCAAAGTGATCTGTGTGTTGTGTCGTTGTGAACTGAGCAATCATCGCAGCACGTCCCGTCTGAAAAGGTCAAGCACACACACAGCTGATGCGTTTCCACGCCCAATCATCAATATCAGTAACGTCACCTCCTCGTCAGTATTTCTTTCACCCTTTTATTGATGGCCAGAGTTACATTGTGTGAGAGATTATTTGCTCCAAGTGAGAATGTTAGTGTGAAATTGAACACAGTATATGTTGTTTTCAATAAAAAAACATTTGCACAAAGCAAGCCGATCCACTTTTCCATGTTGATGAGCATTAAAAAGAGAAAAAATAATGGGACATAAAATACATTTAGAAAAGAGAAAAATGTGCGATTAATCGTGAGTTAACTATGACATTAATGCGATTAATCGCGATTAAATATTTTAATCGTTTGACAGCCCTAATATAAAGGCTATAATTAAAGTGTTGCCGATAAATCACCCTCAACTCATTTGTCTCTATTCTGATTTTGGTAGCACTTTATTTTACAGTGCTTTATTTACTTATCACAGTAATTACACTAGCTGGGTAATATCTAGGTACTAACCCTGAACCTAAATCTAACCTTAACCCATGTAGTCACCTATTCAACCCTGATATTAAATGAAGCATAATAGAGAACTCAATTAAATCTACTGAGCAATAACATCTTCCTCTGGGAAGTCACGTAGCGTTGTCATGTTTGTCTCCGAATACAGTTGTCGTTTCCTCCGCAGTGGAGCTGCTCTCGGCCACAAAAGGCGATTCATTCACAGCTCACCGCCACAGAGCGACTGCGGCGAGCAGGTCTGTACAGGCCTTGACGTTTCTTCTTACATAAACCAGCAGTCAGCACTGAATCACACTCGATTTGATTCCCGGGAGAGGTGGGGCTGTTTTTGGGGAAAATGGCATGATTTTTTTAATGTCTGACTGTCATCGTATAATAATGGGTGGACGGCGGCGTGTCAGTTTTTTTTATGCACTTTGCTCACGTCTGCACGTCATGCATGCATCAACATGCACTAAAAAACATTCCCCTCACTTTCTCCTGTAAGACATCACTGACTTGCATCTCTATTACTGTTGCTTTTGAAACCACCCAGAACGCTCTGGCATCGGGACAGGGAGTTTTGCATGTGCAAACGCCACTTGTGTTTCCTTCAGAGTTACACACTTGTGTAGGAGTTCCAGCACTGCATCAAAGAGGAACGACTGTTAGAAATGTTGCACTCTTGTGTTGTGTTGTGTGTGTTTTTTGTGCATTTTTAAGAACACCCACACACTCTGAACATGCATTTAGGCATGGAGACACACACACACACACACACACACACACAAGGACTTTTGTCGTGCACAACAACAGCTTTCATTGTCCTTCTGTAAAGGATACGGTTCCAGCAGCTTTTTCCCCCCAAACGTTCATGACTGATGATGATTTACGATGGACTTGCTGTGATGTTAAAACAAAACATTTATTTATTTATTTGATAGACTAATGATTTGATTTGATCAAAAAAAAGTGGAACAAAAGTCATTGCTCTGAACAGTCATTTGAATCTGTTGAATTCATGAGATGACCGTAATATGTAGTATCATAGACGTAGTATCAGCGTGTGTGTGTGCGGCTGTACGTTCCCTCTAGTGGTATTGAGCGGGATGTTCAGGCACAGAGCAGTGCATTGTGGGAATGGGTGGGTAGGAAGTGGACAAATAACTGACATGTTTTGCTGAAAATGAGAGGCAGAACAACAGTTGATCTACTTCCTAACATGTGGCAATGTGATTTACAGTGTCTACATATAGTGTCTGGATACTTAGTACACATTTAAAAGTATCAGAATGCTGCGCTTTAGATTAAAACAATATAAAAAAAGTGTAATTTATTTAAAACATACTTTTAAAGCAAAATATGTGTCAAAATGCTTCTTGATTTCACCCTAAAACGTGTTCGTGTTGCCGAAGAAAGATGTTTTCTCATGCATACGAGTTTAAATGTTGTATGCATTTTTGAAATACTATATGGTATAAATATAGTATACTATACTATAAAGTCGATATAAAGTGTTGTTTGGTTTTAAATCTTTTTATACATGGTTTTTTAATATCTTTATGGTTTTGGGGTTTTTTTTTAAATAATTTTTTGATATGCGTTGTCTTTAATGTCTGTGTTTTTGTGATGTAACTGTGAAGCACTTTGGTCAACATTCGTGTTGTTTAAAGGTGCTATATAAATAAAATTGACCGTGACCTTGATATTAAATGTGTCTGCAGTGAAAGAGGAGCCGTGCAGCCGGCCGGTGGTTCACGAGTGTTTGGGGGAGGTTCTGCGTGTTCTGAGGCAGGTAATCAGCACGTACCCTCTGCTGAACACTGTGGAGACACTCACCGCAGCAGGAACTCTTATCTCAAAGGTCAAAGGTCAGTGCGACTGCAATGTTTTCTTCACTTTTATTTAAACCTCATCAAATAACGAAAGAACGTCATTTCTTAAAAACCACCACAATAAAAAAAATAGGAAAAATGAATAAAATTATATATATATATATATATATATATATATATTAGGGCTGTCAAAAGATTAATCGTGATTAATCGCATCCAAAATAAAAGTTTGTGTTTGCATAATATATGTGTGTGTAATTATTTATATATATAAAAACACACACAATCATGTATATATTTAAGAAAAATTGGTTATATTTATATATAAAATATTTATATATAATATAAATTATATAAATGTATATACAGTATATAAATGCAAATATTTCTTAAATATATACATGAATTTGTGTGTTTTTTTATTTATACATAATAATTATACAC
>NC_136880.1:42252554-42312554 GCF_949152265.1 Phoxinus phoxinus | reverse complement strand
AAACTGCGGTAAAGAGCTCTGCTCGCTAGCCTTATGAGAAACGGAAGCGAGCAAAAAGACTACATCGACCAAATGTAAACAGCCCCCTTTCCGTTAGCGCATTTATATTAACAAGCACTCAGTCCTTCAACAATGGGATTTTACAAAATGACGAATAAAACACGACAGAAACTGTATTTCGCAACACTTTTTGTTTCTGGAACATCAACTAACATCACTAATCACTCGGTGAGTTGCACAGTTTTGTAAACGAACATTATTGGCTGTTTTAATGACATTTTCGGACATGCCCATTGACTCCAATGTTAAATGGGTCCATGGCCAATTCTTTTATAGTCAAAAACTCGAGAGAGGAACCATTGTCAAAAAAAATTGGTCCACCACTCTTGTTCACCAAAACAAACTACAATATAGACTCAAGGTGTTAAATACCGGAATTATCCTTTAATAATGATAACAAGACTGTTTATCATGGTCATTTGTACAGAGGCTGAATGAGAGAGATCGACTGCAGCGCGCGCGATTACCTGCATCTGTCTTTGAAGGTCAAGTCATAACCTATATATTTGTGAAAAGGTTGCCGTGTCCAAGGAAAGCGAAACATTTAGAAATATTAGAATAGACCGGTAAGCAAGTTCACCAAGCTCCCGATCTCACTCCACAACACTGAATACATTGAGTTCTTCCTCGGTGTCGCTTCTGAACAACTCCGCTAACTAGAGCGCCCTCTCGTGGCTGTAGACGGTACTGTTTTCTCTTGGTTCATCTCAATCAGTATGAATTAATTTTTATATATAAGTCGCACCTGACTATAAGTCGCAGGACCAGCCAAACTATAAAAAAAATGTGCGATTTATAGTCCGGAAAATACGGTATATCTGTTTAGCAAAAACACATTTATGTGACCAGGTGTAAATATAATCGTTTTGATAAATCAGATATCTATAGCCGATCTGAGAAAACGCATGAAGTGGCCAGGTGTAAACAGGCGCTACAAGTTTGTGAATCCGTGTTCAAGTGAATCATTACAAATGAACCGATTCACTAGAATGAATATGATTTACGGTGTTGCATACGATGGCGAGAGCATATTAGGAGAGTGTGTTTGATTACCGCCTGAAGCAATATCAGTCTCTGAAAGGTGCAGTAATACTGCAACGAAGAGCCAAATCTACCCAAAAGCCCTCGGAAAAGGAAGTGACGAGACGTCTACAGTCTCACCACATGTATCTGATGCTGACCTCGGCCTTAAAACCACAACCTATTTAATTTCATAATGCATATTATTTTTCACTCACTTTTAAGGTGCACTGTGTAAAATTGAGAAGGATCTGTTGACAGAAATGCAGTATCATATACATAACTATGTTTTCAATAGGGCTGGGTATCGATTCAAATTTCAAGAATCGATTCGATTCCGATTCTCAAGATCTTGAATCGATTATCATTATTCGATTCGATCTGATCCGATCTTATATTTTTAAAATCAAAAGTTAACTGTTCATGAACAATCAAGTGTTTGTATTAAATAACATTCACAAACATACATTAATGTTGTAAAAATGTATTGTTCACTCAATGTGTTGATGTTAGATAAGGCATTAATGTTAATGAATGGTAGCCTATCTTAATGTAGTGTTACCAACTAAACAGGAGATAAAACGTGTTTTATTTGACTTGACTGTCCTTTTATTTAATCCAAAACTGCGTTCATATTTAAAAGGCCTTTTAAACTAGATACAACCGCACACGATACCACTTTACGGGCCGTTCACATATCGCGTTTTATGCGCGTGCAAATTCAGTGAGAAGCACTTCAATGCATCTCAACAGGTCATGTGACAAAAACCAGCGGCCTTTCCGTAACAACATGGAAAGCTCGGCCGAACAGCTGATCTTAGCTGTACAGGGCGGCTTTTTATTTCTCATCTCAATGAATATATCTAGTAGTAAAGCTAATGCAAGGGCTAGAAATCAATTAATTATTTGATGATACTTCCTCGTCATCATGGAGAGTTTGCACCGCTTTCTCCTCTCCACAAGCGCGTGCTTTCCCGTTGCGTCTGCCGTTGCTATGCAACCATGAACAGAGGCGCGCCTGGAAAACTAATTTGCACGCGCAAAAAACGCGAACGGCTCTTTCCTCCTTTCTTGTCAACAATTGGATTCAGAGAAACCGCATTAGCAGCGCTGCTGGTCGCCATGTCTCAGTGTGTTTATGAGGAAAATGTAGGCCTGTTATTAAATCGATCCTCTGAGTTACGGGTCGATCTTTAGAAATTAATATGAAAATCGATTCAGAATTGGTGAATCGATTTTTTCAACACAGCCCTAGTTTTCAATGGTGTGTGAAGACCTTACATAATGAAGCTTTTATTACTTTAGAATGAGCATTTCTATCTACACATACCATTTCTACGGTGGCCCTGAACGGACAAACGCGTTTCGTCACTGTGTTGTTCTTCATGCGATGAAGCTTTAGCTAAGAATAAAATACTTACACAATGATAAACAAGTAACAATAATATTCCCAATAACATATTGTTTTACTGCATAATTAAGTAAACATAATTTCTTACTTTATCTTTGTAAAGAAACCTCACTGGCTACTCTCTGCGGTCTCAGACGACGACCTCACTTCCTGTCGGCCACCGTAACTTCTGTTGGGTGCAATTCGCAACCTCACCACTAGATGCCGCTAAAATGTACACACTGCACCTTTAAAATGTGTTAAGTTGCTGTGCGTTTGTCCTGTGAATGTGTGCAGTCTATGGAGGACCTGTACAGAATGTCATCAGGTCAGGGTTCGGAAGGAGGAGGAAAATACAGCCACCAGGACTGCAGTGAGTCAATCACTCTTTTTATTCTCTTTAGTCATGAACAGAATGGCATATCAACTTCGATTTTTGAAAGTGCACCATATGCAATTTTTCTGTATGCTTAGATGACATTTGCTAGAATGTGCTGTACAGATCCCACAATGCATTGCACACGACTTGACCTTCAGTTTCTAGTGTGATGGGTGATTGAATTTTTAATTGAGACATTTTAACTCCTTCACTTATTATTTGATAAGACTGTAAAAATGTAAACATTCAATTTTTTTTAAGTGTAAAATAACTATTTCTGCGAAGATAACTGGATATTACTCACATGTAACATGAGGTCATTGACAACAATGTAGTGTTTGAAATATGAATTGTTACATGATATGAATTTTTTCCATATTCATCTTTCTTTAGTGTGTAATGTTGCTGAGTTCTTCTCTATATCAGAGTCAGTGTTTCTGAACTCCTGAAACGCCTCCATTGTAGTCTTGAGTTTCTTCCGGGAACGAACACGTCACAATATTCCTCATTATAATAATCAATATGCAGAATAAAGGGGCGGGGCCTGGTTGAGTTAGTTAGTAGTGTGTTAAACTGGCGGTTATGGAAAGGGGCGGGACATTTCCCAAACACACTCGAAGCGCAATCACAACACACTGATCCAGCCGACCAATCAGAGCACAGTGTGCTTTTCAGGAGGAGGGGCTTCATAGAGACAGGAAATAAACAGCGTTACTGACAGACTGGGAAGAGAGGAGCTGCAGTAATGGAGAATATGAGGAAAATAATCAACTTATAAGCAGGAAAACATGTTCTAGTAGAGCCCAAAATCAACATCAATTCTAAAAGTGCATAATATGGCCTTTTTAAAATATAATAGGCAGTACAGAGTATCATCACTCTCGTTTTCCATTCTGAACACAGCTATTTTTCATTTAAAATGTAAGTGTTATTTGTTCATGTCTGATGTTTAGCGTGTGTGTCAGCAGTGAGCGCACAGGAAGTGGATATTCTCCTGCAGCGCAGTGAAGGCGGCGTGGACTCGGCTCTGACTTATGCCAAATATATTGCCAAGTACATGAAGGACATCATCAGCTACGTAGACAAGAGAATCGCTCTCGGTAATGCCACACTGATTATGGCATTGACCTGTGTGGGGAAGCATGCGCTTTTACTGTCATAAGCATTTCAACTGACATTTGATTTAATGGCTTCCAATAATAACTTGAACAGCCCATCTAGACAGACCTCTGATTATACAACCCCATTTCCAGAAACGTTGGGACTTTATGAAAAATGCAATAAAATTAGCAATTAACTCTTGAATAATTAAGAATCAACAAATCACAGATTCTTGATTTTATTGCATTTTGCAAAATGTCACAACTATTCTGGAAATGAGGTTGTAAACGCATTTAAAAACTGTCCAGTTGAACATTTATGTTTTTCTGCCGCAGAGAACGAGTTTTCTAAAGGTCTTCAGAGACTCTACCAGTCCTGCAGACAAAACATCACACAGGTACATCAGTTACACATTTGTAAAATATTACCCAAACACTGAAAAATGTAAAAGAATCTTGAAAAGACACCATAAAAATATGTTATGAAATGCATTTTCAGATCTTTATGTTATGTTTCTGGAGGTTAGCTTATGACGTTAGCAAAGTTTTTTCCTACAAAAAAAAAAAAGTTTACAATTTGTAAAATTAACATTTTTCATTCACTGTGTTTCAAGAGGTTACATCTTCCAGAAACCCACAGAAATGCCCAATGCCATGATTGGCAAAACATAATCGCACAATATCCATGTAATCACTATATATATATACACAGGTGAAACTGGAAAAATTGGAATATTCTGGGGGAAAAAACAAGTCCTGCGTTCAACAGATAATGAAAAATCAGTGTTTGAATCCCATTCATTTGAATGAATCATTATTTATTTAAACTCTCTCTCTCTCTCTCTCTCTCTCTCTCTCTCTCTCTCTCTCTCTCTCTCTCTCTCTCTCTCAGGAACACATGCCGTTGTTGTCTATCTTCTCTCTGGCTCTCGAGCAGGACTCAGAGCAGAGCTGCGGTTTACAGCAAACCACAAACAACGTTTACACACACTCGTTTCTGCAGGTAACACACCTGCCCCGGCAACACACATTACAGCAAGATGATGTTTGTGGTGAAACGGAGGAATTTCTGGATCACATTTCAGTGCTAAATCAAAAAAGAACAATAATTATAAATCTGTTTTAAAATATTGTACAGTAAATACAGTAAATATTGTATTTACATTTATAATATATTATATTTAAATAAAAAAATGTAAAGCCTATTTTTTAGATCATTAGTATTTTTTGTGTGTGTGTACATTATTTCCCAAATTACATTTTAATTTCTCATTTCTAATTAGTTTTTGAGTTTTGCGTTTATTATATATTTTATTTAAATAAAAAAAATTAAAGCCTATTTTTTGGATCATTAGGAATTTCTTTGTGTGCATTATTTCCCAAATTACATTTTAATTTCTCTTTTCTAGTTAGTTTCTTTTGAGTTTTGCATTTAATTTTTATTTATTTAAATAAAATATATAATAAAGCCTATTTTTTGGATCATTAGGATTTTTTTTGTGTGTGCATTATTTCCCAAATTACATTTTAATTTTTCATTTCTAATTAGTTTCTTTTGAGTTTTGCGTTTATTATATATTTTATTTAAATAAAAAAAATGAAAGCCTATTTTTTTTTAGATCATTAGGACATTTTTTTATGTGTGCATTATTTCCCAAATTATATTTTAATTTCTCATTAGCTTCTTTTGAGTTTTGCTTGATGTAAATGTGTTCTTGGCAGGTTTTGTGAGATTTACCTAAGTAGGTCTAATAAAAAATAATAATATTTCTCTCTCTCGTTCAGCCCATGACACAGCGCAGACAGGAACATGAGAAGAAGCGCAGAGACATTAAAGAGCAGTGGCAGAGAGCCAAGAGGAAACTGGTATAGATGCAGTCCACCCTTAACTAACTATATAACTCAAAAATATACAAGTTAATTATTTGTGTCATTAGGCCGAAGCCGATAGTAACCTCCGCAAGGCACGTCACTTGTACATGGGCCGCTGTGAGGAGTACGAGAGAGCTCGGACGGTAGCCAATAAGGTTGAAGAGGAACAAAGTGGAACCACTAAAGCTTTGGACAAGAAGAGACGACTCGAAGAGGAAGCGCGCAACAAGGTCAGCGAGCTCAAGCAGGAAACATGAGATAATGTCACACATTTTGTTTTTTTACTGTGCTTTTGCGGTCACTTGCAAGAAACCAGATTCATGTTAAATAGATTCATATTAGACTCCTACATTTTTTTTATTATTCAATTTTTTTTCTCTGCAATCTTGTAACATTTCTTGCACAAAATCAAATGAAGCCAATATAGAAGTCTATTTTGGGATCATGGGATTTCATATTTTTTTCATATAAACAAAGTGACATTTTGTTGTATAGTATTGATACATTATTGTAGTACACATTTTTTAATATTGGTCAAAAGTTATTGCTAATTTATTTCAGTAATTCAACTTAAAATGTGAAACTAATATATTATATAGACTCATTACATGCAAAGTGAGATATTTCAAGCCTTTATTTGTTATAATTTTTATGATTACAGCTTATGATTATGAAAACCCCAAATTCAAAATTAGAATATTGTGAAAAGGTTTTCATAAGCTGTAAGCCATAATCATCAAAATTATAACAAATAAAGGCTTGAAATATCTCACTTTGCATGTAATGAGTCTATATAATATATTAGTTTCACCTTTTAAGTTGAATTACTGAAATAAATGAACTTTTGGACCATATTCTAATTTTTCCAGTTTCACCTGTATATTTATTTATTTATTTATCACCTGTATATGTGGATTGCCTTTAATTTATGTTTTAACTTATTTATTTAAAATGAAAAAAAAAATATATATATATTCCAGTAATTAGAATCACTGTTAAAAAAAACACCAGACTAATGAGATCTATAAAAAGTGCTTCAGTAAGCATTACAGTAATGAAAGTTTGGGATGTTATTGTCATGAAAATGTCACAATGCAATGAATGTTCTTCTGTAAGCAAAATATCATTGCTTACTTGTTTTACTTGTGAATTTTCATAATATTCACCCAAAAATGTTAGTACAAAAAGTAAAAAATAAAACAATTGCAACATTTGTGCCTGATTTACAAAACAATCAAGTCGACAATCAATTTGTTTTCACTATATATCCCATTTATGACAAACGTGTGTGTGTGTGTGTGTGTGTGTGTGTGTGTGTGTGTGTGTGTGTGTGTGTGTGTGTGTGTGTGTGTGTGTGTGTGTGTGTGTGTGTGTGTGTGTGTGTGTGTGTGTGTGTGTGTGTGTGTGTGTGTGTGTGTGTGTGTGTGTGTGTGTGTGTGTGTGTGTGTGTGTGTGTGTGTGTGTGTGTGTGTGTGTGTGTGTGTGTGTGTGTGTGTGTGTGTGTGTCCACAGGCGGAGGAGGCCGAGGCGACGTATCGCACCTGTATCGCGGACGCCACGACTCAACAGCAGGAGCTGGAGGACATGAAGGTGAACGTGCTCAAACAGATCCAAGAGCTCATCAGACAGACGGATCAGATCCTGCGAGCGGTGAGAGATTTTTTTAATGACTAATGCAAAAAATATAGAGATTTTATGGTAGTGCAATTTTATAAAAAAAATTAAAAATAAACTTTAGATTTTATGGTAATGCAAAAAAAAAAACTCCATTCCCATTCCCAAAAAGTGACATTGTTCCCAAAAACAGTATGCCAGTGCTATCACAGACAAAGTATACTTCGCGCACTGTCCACATGATGTAATTTTCATTATCGGGAGTTAAGGCCCTTTCACACTGGACGTGATTTTGACGCACAAATAATTCGTGCAATGGTTTTATTTTCTGATCAGCTGTTTGTGTAATGAGTGCTTCCACACCGAACGCGAATGTGCTGTGGCGAAAAAAAATGTTTTTTTTTACTTTTGCAGCGACAGAAAAGGCTTCAGCCAATCACATACAGTGGATTGTTTATTTGATTGCATGTAAACTTAACCCCTGACGATTTTAAGAGGACAGCTCACCTTAGCACACTGCCAGACGCTGCTCCGGACCGATTGGTTCCCTGAAGTTAGTGGTTAGTCTCGTCAGATGCGGTGCCTCTGTCTGAAGGAGCTCCTCAAATTGAATCCCTTCGCAGGGAACTTGATTGACAGGTGATCTGACCAATCATAGTTCGCCATCCGCCATTTTGTCCGACAAAGCAGTCAGGAGAGTTAGTAGATTAACACTGGAGGATTTGAACTTGAGAAGCGGAGTGTACTGACGTCTTTCCGCGGTTAAAACAACATTCCTTCTGATGTTCATTCATGTTTATTTGATGCTATAAATGAACTAGAAGGAAGAGATGATCGGTTCATGAACAGCTTTAACTGAGGCGACACAGCGATCTGTCACACACATTAAAGAGCCACAAAACGCTATTTATTGTTTAAATTTCTTTTAAAAAATGACCAAATTTGAAAGGTGAGACTTTATTTAATATGTTTAATATCAATAGTAACTAAAAAGTAACCTGGTCTGTCCTGTCTCAGTGTGTTGTCAGTGTCCTCTCTGCTCCGCGATGTGTTTTTCACTGCGTGAGAACATGGTGTGTGTGAGAGTGGCGTAGCTTGTCGGGCATAGCGACAGTAACTAAGGGGGGGCGGGTCTTTGCGAACGGTCAATTGTAAGTTAACAGACATCCGAAAGTAAGTGCGGAACCGCGGAACCGGCCATGATAAAGTTTTAGCTCCTGTACAAGATTACCATACTCCCCTTCAGACTCTCTGTTCTTTAAGATCGGGTGCTCCCAAAACCTTCTTTTCTGTCTTTTAAAGAAAATGAAAAGCTCGTCTTCACTGGATGATGATGATGAAGTATCCATGTTTTCTCAGCTGTCGGCGCCAAAGTTTTGGGATGTTGAAGCTCTGAACGTCGCAAATTCGCGTCGCGGCTGATGTGAATGGTTTTGACGCGAACTCAGTTTTCCGTTTCGCTTATTCGTTGCGCGTCCGGTGTGAAAGGGCCTTTAGGCCCATTGCGATAATTACTATATTGACTTATCACACGATATATAGACATGACCATGATACGTTTTGGTGATGCGATATATTCCACATTGTGTTTACATCCGTCTTTGTTGACAAAAAAAATGTATTTCGTATACCCAGGCCTTTAAAGGGGTTGCTAGGTTTACGCAGGATAGTGAGTAATATTAGCCTAACATGCATACATAGATGCATACTATGAAAATCAAACAGAAAAGTAGTACCCCATTTGGTTGTATAATATTTTAAATATACTGTGTTTGGGACACACAAATCCTAATCCTGCCTACTTTTTAGACATCAGGTGTGTGTAAAGGGATGATGGGTGGTTTTCGTTTTAATATGTATGTTTTTTTTTTCATCTGTGGGGGGGTCACCTGTGACACCGTGTGCTAACCAGACGCGATGCGATAAGATCCAGCGACAAATCATTTCTGTCCACACTAGACGCCACTGTGAGATGCGTACAAATCAATCAAAACCCACAGCTAATCAGAACAGCGTGTGGGCGGGCTCTCGCGGCGAGTGCACAGCCAATCAGAACAGCGTGTGGGCGGGCTCTCGCGGCGAGTGCACAGCCAATCAGAACAGCGTGTGGGCGGGCTCTCGCGGCAAGTGCACAGCCAATCAGAACAGTGTGTGGGCAGGCTCTCGCGGCGAGTGCACAGCTAATCAGAACAGCGTGTGGGCGGGCTCTCGCGGCAACTGCACAGCCAATCAGAACAGCGTGTGGGCGGGCTCTCGCGGCAAGTGCACAGCCAATCAGAACAGTGTGTGGGCAGGCTCTCGCGGCGAGTGCACAGCTAATCAGAACAGCGTGTGGGCGGGCTCTCGCGGCAACTGCACAGCCAATCAGAACAGCGTGTGGGCGGGCTCTCGCGGCGAGTGCACGGCACCAGAGAGTATCGTGACGGCAATCTCAAGTTACTAAAACAATCTTTGTCAAATAATACACTTGTTTGTTCACAGTTTGAACGTTCTTGTTTCCATTTGTTTAATTTCAAGATCTGAGGTGAATTCTCCAGTGTTGCTTTTACAGCTACAAAGCTGGAGCACTAAATGATATTCAAAGTCACATGACACGCTTTTAACAGTAAATAAAGCACATAAACAGAGCCTGAGATTATCAGTGCCACACTTTGTGTTTGTTGTTGCAGCGCGACGTCACAGAAAAATAGAAACCGTTTCTAAAATAGAGTCGTCGCGTGTCGCCGTCGCGGATGGTTAGGCCAAAAACTCTGATTAACATGGAAAAGACACATTTTACATCGCGCGTCGCGTGTATTTAGGACACGGTGTGAGTATAAAGGCGTATTGTGTGTTTAACTTTTAATTGTCTGACGAAGAGCCTACGTGCTCGAAACGTTACCATCTGTGTGTGAGTCTACCATAAATTTTTTCACATTTTTTGAGCCACGGTGTGCCGATTCACCCCCCCCCCAATTAATTTCCTTGTTGAGCACCCTGATTTGACTAGTTTTCATTTTAAAGCTTGATTCTAAGTGGTCAGAAGTATTTTGTGTTTTTCCTCAGGTTTTGTGTGTTTAATGCGTCCTCTTCCTCTCTGTCCAGTGCACCATCTCGTACTATCAGACGATGCATGTTCAGACGGCAGTGCTGCCGGTGCACTTCCAGACGCTCTGTGAGAGCTGTAAGCTGTATGATCCGGGTCAACAGTACGCTTCGTACGTTAAAAACCTGCAGCTCCGCACAGACCTGCCCATACAGTACCAGTTCGAGCCGTACTCTGCGTCCAGCCACCAGTAAGAGCAATTCCTGTTCAAACACACCATTGATTATGTTCACAGTGGGACGCTCTAATCATTTTTTTGGAAAAGTAGGCTGTCACATGACCTCACTGTATTGCATTTTTTATTTACAGTTGATGCATGATTAATCAAAACAAAACTGTGATATGGCTTTGTATGATTATCAAATCACATATCCTGCAATTTAATGAAATAAATGGTAACACTACAATAAGGTCTCATTTGTTAACAGTAGTTAATGTATTAATAACATGAACTAATAATGAGCAATACATTTCTTGCAGTATTTATTAATCTCTGTTAATGTTAGTTAATAAACACACAGCTGTTCATTGTTTGCTCATGTTAGTGCATTAACTAATGTTAACAAATACAACCTTTGATTTTAATAACGTATTAGTAAATGTTAATTAATATTAACTAAGATTAATAAATGCTGTATTGTTCATTCTTAGTTCATGTTAACTAAGGTAGTTAACTGATGTTAACTAATGAACCTTATTGTAAAGTACCAATTATTTTTTGGGAAAAGTAAGCAACGTGCATGTTTCAAACAGTTGTCACGTGACCTCTCTGCATTGCATTGCATTTTTAATTTACAGTTGATGTTTGGGCTGCATGATTAATCAAAATAAAACCGAAATTGTGATATAGCTTTGTACGATTATCAAATCACAAAGGCTGCAATTTAATTAAATAAATGTCATAGTGAAGTGCAGCAGTGTGTTCATTTACACACACGAGCAGCTCATGATTCAGTGCTTTCAGTCTCAGAGCTGCTAACAGTAAATGTGATGCACACAAACTTCATCTCTGCATCTGCTGTGAGTTTAACATGCATTTGGAAATGCAACTTGTGCCAAACCATCTTCCCAAGCTTGTAATGAGAAGCTCTTATAAACCGGCTGTTGTCAACAAAAATGAGAAGATTTTGCGGTTTTCCACTAAAATCAAGTTTTCATGGTTGATAATTGAAAATTAAATGAAGACATAAATAAAAAGTATTGTAAATTTACAGTTGTACTGTAAAATAAGGTTATCATTCTTTTTCTTAAATGCACAATTTATTGACTTAACTGTGAAATATTACAATAGTAATATTTCTTATTTTGCATATTTTTATTTAGTAATTATTTTTATTGGTAACACTTTACAATAAGGTCTCATTTGTTAACATTGTATGAACAAATGTATGAACAATATATTTTTACAGCATGTTAGTTTATTAAAATGTCAGTTCACAGTGCATTAACTAATGTTAACACGCAACTTTTGATCTTAAATATGTATTAGTAAATGCTGAGATTAACATTTATTAATCAATGCTGTAGAAGTATTGTTCTAACAATAATGAAGTGTTACTTTATTATTTATAGTCATATATTTATATGTAATCACAACGTTTTTGGCAAAACTGTGCAGCCATACAAACTTGATTTTTTTTTTTTAAATCAAGTTTTGCATTTTAGTCCATTTTTATCCGAAAAATTGCAATACGATTTTTTCCTCAAATCGTGCAGCTCTAGTTAATATTACTTCCGGTTCAATTGTGCATTGAGCACGAATGCTTGCAATGTTGCCGTAACATTCTGTATGTTATTAAGAATGTGTTACAATAAGGAAATTATGAAATAATTTTTATCCCAATCAGGCATGTTCGAACCCGGAACAACAGCTCTGAAGCTCCGCCCACCTCAGAGGAGGCGGGACTTGGAGAAGGGGCCGTGGTTAAACAAAGACGAGGTCAAGGTCAGTTTTACATACAATAAATGAACCGAAATCAGCTTTTAGGGGCCGTACACACAACATATCTTCTTACCATCTTAGCAGTGTAACAGAAGAGATTGCTGTCGTGTGATCACCCCTTCAGGCTGTTTTTATCATTGCAGTCACAATATTTATGGTATTTGATGTGAATTGTAATTTAAAATGAATACAGTGATTATGTTTACATATGTATATATATATATATATATGCAGGTAGAGACCATCATCAAGCTCATAAGTCCTGGCCGTCCACACTGAGTGACACTGACAGTGTTGGTCCGGGAAGTGGACTGGGTTCCCCGACCTCCAGCACAGGTAAGAAACAAAACCAGATCAGTCAGGTTTATTGTGTTATTGTTTTATTGACCTTTCAGCATTATTACAGATTCTTAAAGGGATACTTCAGGATTTAGCATTAAGCTTTGTATCAAGGCAAGGCAAGTTTATTTATATAGCACATTTCATACACAGTGGTAATTCAAAGTGCTTTACATAGAAGAAATTTAAATAATTACATAAATAATAAAAGAAATAAGAATAATTAAAACAGTTTGGAAAATAAAATACAGTGCAAACAGTCGGACGAACAGTGGCACAGTGCTCATTCAGTAAATGCAAAGCTAAGCAGTGGTAATTCAAAGTGCTTTACATAGAAGAAATTAAAATAATCAAAAGAAATAAGAATAATTAAAACCCTATCTGACATGGAAGTGATTGAGCAGGTTTGCGGTGCACTGGACCTACAATCCAGGGACGTCCTCTGCTGGGGTGGTGTCTTACACCAGTATTGCCCAATGGGGCCCCCACAGAGCACGTTTCACTTTTGCTGTTTTAAACAAACCTGTTTTGCAGTTTTATCAGTAGAAAACCTGTAGTATTTTTAAATTACCGTGCTTCCCTCCCTCATGTCCCCCTGAGACGAGAGATCTATGTATTTTTTGTCTGTAAAAAAATCATAATTTTGCGTCATCGGAGGCTTTTTTGGCCAGAGGCGAGAGACTACAGCCAGTAGAAGGCGCTAGTTCCGCATGTTTTCAGCCCGCCCATAGAGGGATCTCACTCACAGAATGTACAAATAGTGTCAGCCATCTTTTATTTGGAAGCTAAGCTAACAGGCTCTTGTTCTGTGGAGAAAGCTGAGTATAGCGGTTACCATCCTCTTTTTCCCGGCCATGTCCGGCCGTCGAGATCGTCCAAAATGTCCGGGATTCGGCTTTTGCTTTCTGCAGTCGCCATTCATTGTTTACACGCACACCTTTAGTTTCAATCTAACTGAATTCATTCCGATCGGTGAATCTGAATGTAGTGTTTACATGAACGCTAAACAAGTGATCGGTTGATGTGCGTTTTAACATTGCTAAGAAAATTCCCGCTCCTCCGTGAGAGATACGAGACCGGTGCGGCAGGCGTAATGATATGACGAAGCACCTGAAAATAGTCCCCAGCTCGGTAACTTCCAACATGACCGTTGGTGTAGTTTGTGTAGTTTTTAGGCGGCAAATTAGGTTTCCAAATAAATACGGTTCGGGATCAGCACCAAAGTAAATGTCATCTAAATCGCCTCTCACAAATGTCTCTATGCTACAAGGCACGCTCCCTGTGCAAGCAGGTCGTCACGTTGGTTTGTTGACGGCAAGTGCTTCGTCATATCATTACGCCTGCACCCATGGTACGGCCGCACAGTTCCTTGATTCTTACGCCGGAATGAGAGTAGTTCCTAGCCATATAGGCTTGGAAAATCGCAACTTTTCATTTTCCGTCGATCTTAGTACACGGTTTAACTACAGAAGAGTCAAGTTTTAAATAGGAACAATATTGAAACTCGTTGGTCATTTTGAAAGAAATGCTACTGGACTCATCAGAATCAATGATCTATGCTAAGCTATGCTAAAAGTGGTACCGTCAGACCCGGAGGTCGGCTGAATGGATTTGAAAACGGTAAAACTGTTTAACTCTGGGGGAGATGTAAAATGAGCCTATTTCCAAAAAAAGTGGAGTATCCCTTTAAGCTTTCTATCAGTAGAAACCTGGTAGTATTTTCGAATGACCGTGCTTCCCTCCCTCATGTCCCCCTGAGGCGAGAGATTTATGTATTGTGTGTCTGGGAAAAAACCTCAGATGACCCAAAAATCGTCATTTAGTGCCATCATCATCAGAGGCTTTTCTGTCCAGAGGCTCGAGACTACAGCCAGTAGTAGGAGCTCGTGCCGCATGTTTTCAACCCGCCCATAGGGCGTCTTTTCAGTTTCGAGTCAATTAGTAGCCTAGTTGTATCATTCCTTCCGATACTGGCCTCTGTAACCGGTAGGCGTGGCTTGGGAGGGGCCTCGTAGGGCAGCGAGGCAAGTGCATTCTGGGAGTTGTTGTCTTTCATCCACATGAGCCAAAAATACATTTTCTGACTTTTCTCAGTCTAGAAGTCACCAACTTCTCAAATAATTTCACATTTCTACTACATAAATGACCCAATTTAAATACACATTCATCTTTCCAGCGGTGAAATATCCCTTTAAGAACAATCTACACAAAAAATAGACAAACATTTAAAATATCCACAATCATTTAGGAGTCTACCGTACATATAAAGCAAATTGGTGACCTCTGATATCTCTGTTCAACACCTCGGCATGGTTTACACAGTAATAAAACTTTTTTATAATCAATAATATTGTATGTTGTTTTGGTCTCAGGTGACATCTCAAAACCTTCAAGGCCAGTTTCTGCAGCCACCTTGTCGTCCAATGAAGATTTAGAGGAGAGAGACGGCACCATGACCCCATTTGAACAAAGTGAGTGATAGGTTACAGTTTAAGGAAACTGTATAATGAAATATAAATAACTAGAGGAACTTTTTTTATTGCCACAGACTTGGGTGTCTTTGCAGATCTGACCACAATTAAAACAATCTCTTCTGAAATTCTAGAGTAAACACATGTGAAATTACTGGGGTCTTTTTCTAATGAGAAACACCCGAGAAGCAGGAGACCTGAGCCAAAGTCTCAATTTGCTCTCCGTTTAAGACAAGACACTACAAACAAAACCAGTTTGGTTCTATAACGTATGGAAAAAACGCATTATTATTATTTATTATTATATATATATATATTGGTCATAATTTGGTTTGGGGAACACTTATTCACTATTAGCTATGGCTTTTTCCTCAATAAACTCCTAATTTACTGCTGATTAATAGTTAATAAGGTAGTTGTTAAGTTTAGTTATTGGGTCGGATTAAGGGATGTAGAATATGTTCATGCAGAATAAGGCATTAATATGTGCTTTATAAGTACTAATAATCAGCCGATATGCTAGTAATATGCAAGCTAATAAGCAACTAGTTTATAGTGAGAAGTGGACCCCCAAACTTAAGTTTTTCTCCTGCACTGAGTTTGTATTTAACATTTTATTACTAAAAACATGTTGAATTTTATTTTTTCTTCTGGCTGTTGGCAGTAATTTCTGATTGATAAAAGGAGTGATAAAAAGAGAAATCCAAAAATCCCCTCCGTAAAAACCTTTAACTCTTATAATGTCTGTCAATCAATACAATGAAACTAAAACTTTGAACCTGGTTTTATCAAATGCTCAGATTTATGTCCTGGAAATGTATGCAAATTAGAGCAATTTTAGTTAGATAATGCCTCATTTGCTTATTTCAACAACATTCCAGAAATATCTAAGTTTATGTTCAAAGAAAAAGAAAGTGATATCTATTAGTTAGCATTGTACCCTATTCATCTGTAGTGTCCTGCCTTAAACTCATTGCTGACTAGGAGAAACAATACAGATATTCTTGTTTAGTCGATCTAGTTCAGTGTAGTATATAGTAATGATATATGATGAGTGTGTTCTGGATGTTTGTTGTGTTTTAGGTATAAATGGGATTGAACCGGAAAGCGTGGTGCCGACTGGACCTTTCAAAAATGTGGGATTGTCCAAAGCTGCAAAAACCCATCGGCTGCGCAAACTGCGCACGCCATCGAAGTGCAGGGAATGCGACAGCTACGTTTACTTCCAGGGTGCAGAATGTGAGGAGGTGAGACTGACCAATGCATTTATATTGTTGACGGTATCAGACAAAACTGTAGATCTATAATACCTGCATATCAACTGTAGAAAACACCATTATTGTGAGGTTACGTAGATCATTGATGTTGAACATCGTCACTTTTTTTATAGCACTTTATACAGCAGAGCTTGCCAATAAGGAAAGTCCGATGGTCAGGGTGAAAGACGCTTGGGACAGTTGACGGGAATTATCAATTCCCCGATCGGGCCAGTGTCATGGCCGAGCTCACATTGGGCTTGACTGGGCTGCAGCCCGTGGGCCCATACCAGTTTTTGTTCGTTTGTTTTGTTTGGTTAACTTGTATGCCAGATATCCAGAAAATATTAGTCGTATTTCCACTGTCTGGCCATGTACGAGCGAGGGCTATAATCAGTAGAGATGCACCGATTGATCGGCTGGTGATTGGCCGATTTTCGCGTGGTCGGCCATGACCGGCGATCGACCAGTCAGTCTGACATATGCTGATTTTATGCCGGTCAAATGCAGTCGGGCGCTGCATGAATTATTAACATCGCGCAAAGTCAGCATCACACGTGCACACCTCGTGAAATACGGCCGTTTCACATCGCAAGCGTGAGCAGCGCGTATTTTTTTGGGCGTACATGTCAAGCAGGAGCGCCGCATGAGCGTCAAGTGTGGGTTTTGGCGCCAAGTTAAGTCAAGTCACCTTTATTTATATAGCGCTTTTTACAATACAGATTGTATCAAAGCAGCTTCACAATGATAACATGAAAATAATAATACAAGTTTGTTTCTAGAAGAAAATTGCGTCATTGTCATCGTCCACCTGAAGTAAGGCAGATCAATAATATTGTTGAATATTAAAGGGGTCATGACATGGGTTTTTTTATTTTATTATTATGTTCCCTTAGGTGCAAATATAGTATTACTATAGTTTTTTTTACAAAAAACTTTTTAAATGTAGTGATTTATGACCCTTTCCCATCCTGTTTCTCATCCTCTTATTCAAACAGTCTGTTTTGGGGGTGTTTCCCCTTTAAGAGTTCAGTGTTAACGCCCACTGCTATGATTGGCTAACGTCAGTGCCTATGCATCAATTATTAACGCCCCCAGCCAGAACCTGTGCGGATTCGGCGCATTTAAAAAGTAGTTTAAAGTTTTAAATACATTACTTACAGTTTGCGTCGTCGTTGTTGAGCCCAGAATAGTCGGCACGGGTTTATCTTTGAGCAACAGTTTTCTGGCAAAGGCAGCATCATTTTGGGATTTGTTCTCAAAACAGTCATCCTTCAAATGGATTAACTAACGCTTAAACTAACACTGCCGTGACTGAGACGTCCGCAAAAAATAAAGTGCATCCATTTTCCCCTGAAAACTGGATCTTTCGCAGCGTATTCAAAGATGTTGTTTGTCCACAGCCAGGAACAGCACATCTGCGGCGTCGTAATTTCCCTGTACACAGACCCACTCGCTGTCCGTCGACTGAACACTTGTGAGGCGCGCAGCGCGCGGGCGCGACAATGATACGAAATGAGCGTAGTTGTCTTGCGCTTAAAGCGTAACTGTCTTGTGCCTGGAGGCGGTCTATATGCAAACGCTGGTACGTCACTTCGTACCGTGACGTCACTTCTTACCATGGATCCAGAACGAGCTGTATTTAGAGCTTGATTAAATAAATGATTCGTTTATAATGGGGAGGACGTCTTAAGCTATGAAACTTGCAGGACGTTTTAATGGTACAAAGACCTCTTATATACCAAAAGATCAAGGCAAATTTGGTTTCTCATGTCATGACCCCTTTAAATGTCCCCAACTAAGCAAGCCGAGTCTATTTTTGCTGCACTGCTCACGCTCAATTAAAGTGAAAGCACACACGTTTGATGGACAAAATAAATATGATTTCACACAAAAAGTGCCGAAAATTCACATAATTTGCATGTCTAGTGTGTTTTAACAAGAACTGTAGTAGCTATGTCAGAAAAGAAAATGAAGACTCAAAAATATTTATAGAAAATGTACCCATTTAAACTTCTTTTTATTATTCAGTTTGGGTAAAAGTATATGGTGTTTTATAAAATAAAAATAAATGTATGTGTGAAAATTGTAATCGATGCATCTCTACTTGAGCGCTTGAAAACAAAATCCAATACACTATAGTGCGCACACGCGCCAAACGCGTCTTTCCGCGCTCACGGAGTAGTTTGAAAGACGGAGGGCAGCACGGAATAAAATACCCGGGCCTTAAATATCCTCCGACTGAGAGCTTCGAGGCCATAATCAAACGGCGAAACCTGATTATGAGGTTAGATGTTGAATGAAGAAGGCGGCGGGAACCGGCGAACATTCAACAAACTTTAATACTCAAATAAACAAATACAAAACGAAAGTAACGCCCCTCGCGGACGACTGCTGTCACATATAATAAAACAAACAACACACAACATAAATCCAGGTCTGGCCCTCTCGATCTACACTGTCGTCGCTCCTCCGTGAGAGATACGAGGCCGTCAGTTATGAAACAACTTAAAGCAGCTCTACAGAAGACAATATTGTCATTATTCAGCTCAATTCAGTTCTCATCTGTGTGTGTTTGTGTGATGTCAGTGTTTCCTGGCGTGCCATAAGAAGTGTCTGGAGTCTCTGGCCATCCAGTGTGGTCATAAGAAGCTCCAGGGTCGCCTGCAGCTCTTCGGACGGGACTTCTCTCAGGTCCTGCAGGGCGACTTGGAGGGCGTTCCCTTCATCATCAAGAAATGCATCATGGAGATCGAGAGGAGAGCACTCAAAATGAAGGTGCGAGAGGAAGTTGTTCTTCCTGTATTTTCTTCCCTTTTTCTGATTGGTTTGAATGTTTACCTGCATTATAAATGTTCACTGATGAGCCAAAACATTGAAGTTGAAGTATATATAGTTGATCATCTCCTAACAAGGCCACAGTTCTCGTAATGAACGGCTGAGAGACAAGTCCGAAGGGACCGTCTGCAAAGTGCAATATAGCCCAAAAAACTTGACTTCAAAAATAGTTCAAATTCAGTTTACACATCAATGGTCTCCCACTGGTCAAAAACTTTACAAACGTCTTGAAATACATCATCTGAACAATATTTCGAGGTGTGGTAACTGTAGTATAAGCGGAATAATTGACTCCAGGCCGTTTAATTATAAAAAATAATAACTTGTGACCACATTACCACATCGGGTGTGCATTATTTGTCTAATAATTCAACGGCCTGTCGTCAATTATTCCGTACTTATTCATCATCTATTAGTCAGATTTGACAGAAAAAAGGACACGTGAACCACGAGCTGAAGGTGTACGTTTTTTACAATTAAAAGGCTTTTACTTACTATAAAAGTCTAAACTCTCAAACAGACAACAGAAGGCATGTCGTAGATTGTGTGCAACAGGTTTTCCAGCAAAGTTTTGATCATTTAGAGCAGGGGTGTCAAACTCAGTTCCTGGAGGGCCACAAGCACAACCCTGCAGAGTTTAGCTTCAACTCTAATTTAACACACCTGATCCAGCTAATCAAGGTCTTCAGGATTACTAGAAACTTCCAGGCAGCTGTTTTTGAGCTGGTTGGAGTTAAACTCTGCAGGACAGTGGCCCTCCAGGAACTGAGTTTGACAGCCCTGATTTAGAGCATCGGTTCCCAACAGGGGGGTCGCGGCCCACAAGGGGGCCTCAGCGAGCTCTATGGGGGGTCGTGTCATATTTGGAAAAGTTTTGAGGAATGAGCATTAAATAAAAGTCATTATCTTTTTTTTATTAAAAATTTACAACATGTATATAATGAGCGAGTTCATCATGAATCCATTTTCCAATCCGTGTTTTTGTCTTATCCTGAACCACTATGCTACTCCTATAATAAGGAGAGAAGTAGTTCCGGCTACAATGTTATTCCGAAAGACGCATTATTCTGTTAATAAACGCAAGTTTATTATCGCTCGCTATAGCGCCAAAAGCGTCAAAAATAAAGCCTCACATTGATAAAGCCTCACAAAAAACATGCCAGTATTGAGGCCCCAGACAGCAGTCATTTAGTAATATTTGTGTATTAATGTATTTTTAATATTATAGGCTATTATTTGTGCATAAACATATCTGGTTATAGTAAACATACCGTTTGTTTGAAAACAACATATTTTGTCATCCTTGCTGCAAGCTTACAAGAGCGATAATATCATTAAATGTGAAGGGGGCCCTAAAATATTTTCTTGGGAAAAAGGGGGTCTCAGACAAAAAAAGGTTGGGAACCACTGATTTAGAGGTCTTAGATATGACTCAGTAGGTTTCATAGGGTTAATGCTGTCTTTGCTCATCTTCAGGGCATCTATCGTGTGAATGGCGTGAAGACCCGTGTGGAAAAGTTGTGCCAGGCGTTTGAGAACGGCAAAGAGCTGGTGGAGCTCTCGCAGGCGTCTCCACATGACATCAGCAACGTGTTAAAGCTCTACCTGAGACAGGTGAGTCACCTGACACGGGCTCACACTAAACACAAGCTCACACTTCCATTCTAAGAGTACAGGTGAAACTGGAAAAATTTGAATATGGTGCAAAAAGTTCATTTATATCAGTAATTCAACTTAAAAGGTGAAACTACTATATTATATAGACTCATTACATGCAAAGTGAGATATTTCAAGCCTTTATTTGTTATAATTTTGATGATTATGGCTTAATGAAAACCCCAAATTCAAAATTAGAATATTGTGAAAAGGTTTTCATATTGCTTTTATAAAGCGGTTACCACACAATATAAATATTAAAGCTGAAAAATATGTATCTATGCAACTTTCATGAAGTAAAATCACTAAAAGTCTTCCTTCCGCTGGAAAAAATAGTCCCTGACCGTAAACAGCAACAGAAGTTACACACATTACTTCGCCATTAGATGGAGACAAAGACTGTGTTTATGAGTGAGTCGGTCAGCAGAGAAGACTTTTACATTGAAAGGACTCAAACTTGTGATCACGAAGAAGGAAGACGCAACGGACAGATGACTATGGGCACGGGGAAACCCCTTAACTGTTAAAAGGACAAGATATCGCAGCGGACATTCAAACAGATTTTTTTTATTATGAATATATAGGACTGATCCTGAAGGAAAATGCTATATCTACTGTAAATGCAGGTACACTCGCTCACTCTCACAATACTCTACTATAGCTTCAATGAACAATGTCAATGAGATCGTTGCTAAGAGCGGTTGCTAGGGGTGTTGTGTAGTGATACATAGAACCGTTGGGTGAAGCGGTCATAGCCGTGTTTTATCGTGAATAAAACAGCTACAGTATATATACAAATATATATATATACCGGTACCAGCGTTGTGTTATGTTCATCGTGTCCGTCTCCTCCTCAGCTCCCGGAGCCCATCATGCCCTTCCGTCAGTATAATGATCTGATGGGACTGGCGAAGGAAAGCCTGAACTCGGACGGCTCAGAGGCCGGTGAGGGCGTGAAGAGCCCAGAGCTGGTGGATCGTGGGTCAGAAACAGAACCAGAGGTGCTGACCTTAGTGCAGAAACTCCGAGAGCTGCTCAAGCGCTTGCCAGACACTAACATCTCTACGCTGAAGTACATCATCCGACACCTGCGCAGGTGAGAGACTCATAACCTGCGGCCGAGGGTTTACAAACACCTGCGGATTCATTGTGATTATTAGACATGTCAATGCCATATTTAATTATGTATAATATTTTTTAAAAGTCTAAATACTGACACTTTGCTCTGAACTTTTTTTTTTTATATATATATATAAATGTATCATAAAATATATTGATCATCATAAATATAGAAAGACTGGAACTTTACAAAATCATAAAGAGATACTTTATTTAATAATGATAATTATAATAATTTTAATAATTCGATAATGGAAAAAATATATTTTAAAAAAATTGCTTATATTTGATAACTTCTTAATATATAGTGTATTTAGGTTTTAATATATTAATAATTTAAGTCTAATAATAATTAAAAAAAAAATTAAAATATATTTTAATAATATAGTCAAATCTGTGAGTTCATATGAGTTCAGAAGACAAATACATTTATAAACAAGGCATGCAAAATAATTTGGTAGTTGAAACACAAACATTAACTATTATTTTGAACATTTTCATATATGAGAGCATGTATTTTAGGTCCTGTAACTGGTCAACTGTATGAATATGAGAAAAAGAAAAGTTGTTTAAAATAGTCACTTCTTGAAATATCAAGTTTGCAAAAGTGCCGTTTTATAGATTTGTCATAAGTGTGCTCTCTCTCTCTCTCTCTCTCTCTCTCAGGGTGTCTGAGTTGGAGCAAGATAATAAGATGAGTGCTAGTAATTTAGGCATTGTGTTCGGGCCGACCCTGATGAGACCCAAACCCACCGGCGCCACGGTGTCGCTCTCCTCTCTGGTGGATTACCCTCATCAGGCTCGCATCGTAGAGGCTCTGATCGTCTTCCAGCAGAGCATCTTCATCTCCTCCTCCTCCTCCTCAGTCTCCTCTCCAGCACAGAGCCAGGTCTGCACAGTCACATGTGATGAAGAAGTAGTACACAGGTTTATACTGTGGTTCTGATGCACTTACTCTTATTCTCCTCCACACAGGACTGTGAGACTGGAACTCATGAAGAGACAAACAGAGCGGATCTGGAATGTGGTGAGAGAAACATATTAGAAATAATAAGTATTAAATAAATTATGTTTATTTTTTAACACTTAAAATCTGAATATTTATGCTTGAGTTTGCAACTTAAGCGGATTTTGGAATGTATTCGGATATATATTAGAAATATTATGATAAAAAATGTATAAATATTTAAATAAAAACTTGATATTTTTATTATTTTATAAAATTTTGCTTCGGATTTTTAATTGTGAGAAACTTTGAAATAAATACTCACACTTTGAGTAGATAATATTAAAGTATTAATATAAAAAAAGTTGCTTTTTTAAAAAAGAGAATCTGAAATAAACACACACACACATGTATATATAGAATTATAAATATATATACATAAATATTAGAATGTTTATTTTACAAATTGTATTTAATATTTTTAATATTATAAAATAATATTTTATATCCATAGGTTTGTAATAGAATTATGAATTTAAATTTTATTAGAATTTATGCTTGGGTTTGCAACTTAAGCGGATTTTGGAATGTATTCGGATACATATTAGAAATGTTATGATTACAAATTTATAAATAAAAACTTGATATTTTTTATTATTTTATTAAATTTTGCTTCGGATTTTTGGTTGTGAGAAACTTTTAAATAAATACACTTAGAGTAGATAATATTAAAGTATTAATATAAAAAAGTTATCTGAAATAAACACACACACATGTATATATAGAATTATAAATATATATACATAAAGAAATATTAGAATGTTTATTTCACAAATTGTATTTAATATTTTTATTTTTAATGTTATAAAATCATATTTTATATCCATAGGTTTGTAATATTATGATTAGAAGTATGAATTGAAATTGTATTAGAATTTAGTTGTAAAATGATCTTTCATTGTTTTAATGCCTTTTTATTCTTATGTTAAATGTTCATCATATTGCAGTTCAAATCACAATATGCATTGAAAAATTCTTACTGTGATTTTTTTTAATGAATTGTGCCGTGTTACTGTTGAACGAGTGTCCCGTTCCCTCTTCAGGTCATTCGGTGGGTTCCTCTGGTTCTCAGGAGCGTTCGCTGGACTCAGACTCTGATGTGGAGGAGCCGGGCAGAGCAAGAGGACAGCGCCCTCCTCTGGTGAGTCAGGAGAGCGAAACCAGCACAGAAGAAGAGCAGACCAGTCCCAGAGCGAGCCTGGACCTGAGCGCACTGGACCTGAGCGTCCCGGAGACCATCCCGGAGCAGACCACCGGCACAACCGAGGAAAACGACCCCGAGCAGGTCTCAGATCAGTAAGACCAGGGAGGCATTATGAATTTAACCATTTCAGCCGTTAGACCATATGTATATGTTAACTCCCAAAGTCAAACAATAGTAATATTAAAGTGATAGTTCACCCAAACATTTTTAATTAACCCATGATTTACTCACCCTGAAGCCATCCTAGGTGTACATGACATTCTTCTTTCAGACGAGTTAAAAAATGTCCTGGCTCATTTTTCTTTTTTTGAAGTCCATACAAGTGCATCTATCCATCATAAAGTGTATCCATCCATCATAAAAGTGCATCTATCCATCATAAAGTGCATCCATCCATCATAAAAGTAGATCTATCCATCGTAAAAGTGCATTTATTCATCGTAGAAGTGCATCTATCCATCATAAAAGTAGATCCATCCATCATAAAAGTGCATCTATCCATCATTAAAGCGCATCCATCCATCATAATAGTGCATCTATCCATCATTAAAGCGCATCCATCCATCATTAAAGCGCATCCATCCATCATAAAAGTGCATCTATCCATCATTAAAGTTAAATTTCATCATAAACTTGTATGGACTTCAAAAAAATAAAGCCCATTCACTGCCATTATAAAGCTTTGAAGAGCCAGGACATTTTTTTAATATAACTCAGATTGTGTTCGACTGAAAGAAGAAAGTCATACACCTAGATGACCTCAGGGTGAGTAAATGTTGTAATGAAAAAATGTTGTAATTTATTTTTTGTGTGAACTTTCCCTTTAAGAGTGTTTAGGCTGACAGGCAAACTGATACGACCTCTGACTGTAGACGTGAGATCAGTGTAGCTTCAAATATTGTCTAATATGAACTGGATGTTTATATAACGTGTCTCTCTATTCAATATAACAATACATCTGTGCACTAGTCTGCATAAACCATAAAGAACTGGAATACAATAATTTCTGTCCTTCAGAAACAAACATATACGCCATTATTATTTAATACAATTTCAAGGTGTGTAGATATTAATAAGTCTCCATATATATTGTGATGGGAACTTTTAACATCTGTATTTATTATAGTTTCCTCTACGCACTGGAGTTTTTTCTTTGTTTATTGACAGAAGAGCATAAAACGAGTTGAACTAACAGCCGCGCTGCAGGTCAGTGCTGGCTTTAATGCGCATGTGACGTTTTCTCTTTCAAACATGCTTTATTTGTAATAGTGTGTATATTTCATTACTTCATCTGAACCATTGTTGAACAAAGCCTCTCTAATCACATGACTTGACTGATAAATGCATGATAAACACACGATAAACACCAGACATGTGACTGAAGTCCAATCCATTGTGCACACTCCCAAACTGTATATATTTCCAGGAAACATTTATATCCAATAAATCTACTATATTTGCAATGAATAATTCAGTTTGTGAACTTAAGTAGGTGTTTTTTTGCCATTTATGCCTTAAAATATTCACAACAACACCATAATAAATCCATTCATCAAACAAAAGTTGATTTATTTTTTTCATTTGCAAAAACAAACAATCCAAGATTCAAGTTTTAGGGAAATTAAATTAATTGTTGCCGCCCATTATAAACATGAGACAATGAAAAGCCTTACAGAGAAATGAGATGTTGATGAGTCTTCACTGTACGAGTCTGTAAGTGATGTATCGCCCCGCCGTCTCGCTGGGCCGGATGATCTTCACCACCTGTGAACCGCAGAACCACGGCTTTAATGCACATACAGGCAAAACTAACATTATTCAGACACCAGATATCGTTTTTGAGTGTGTGCAGGACACTATAGTTCACTTATGTAAGTGAGGAGAGCAAAATAAAGTAAATTATACATTATACCCAAATATCCTTCATACAGTGACTACCAGTACAATTTATTTAAATAATTGGGACCAAAAATGATTCAGACACTTTGAGCTGATCATGTTTTCTTCATTGTTTTTTCTTTAATTGCTCTTTATACACACACACTGAACACAATGAAGCATTGCTTGGTGATTGGTCGAGCTAAACTGGTATTATCTAATTGTGTAGTTAAATTTAACAGCTGACAGATATTCAACAAAATTCATGTGTGAGACTAGCCTGGGTTTCCCCAGACTGCCTTTGCGCAGCGCGATTTTATTCACGCTGAAAGGCAGTCTGGATACCATGGACCAGATTTTCGCCTCATCTAGGGAACCAATCACAGAACGGGGAGGGAGCAGCAAGACGATGACGACATCTATGCGACACAACTAAGCAGTTTATATCCATATATACCTTCGACCCTCATGTTTATCTTGCACAAACGGCAATAGTCGCTGAACGTCATTGTTTACACAAAAATATCTTACCCATCGTCTTCTTCCTTGTCTAATTTCTGTCGCTCTACATACGTCATCTGGTATAATGGACACGATTGGCTATGAGCGTACAGGCGCATTTGATAGACATTCTTAGCACCCAATAAACGGCGCCGGGCATTCGTAAACCACGCCTCAAATACGAGAAAATTTACATGTGGTTCCCAGACCCAAGTCTCAACGAGAATTGGGTCTGGCGTTAGCCAGGCTAGTGTGAGACAGTCTAACAGAAGGACGGACAAAACCTGTCAAATATCAACTGAGTTCATAACTCGGAGTTCTTCTCATTGTATTACCATTTTCTAAACTATAGCGAATAAACTGATAATGTGAGAAAAGGTGTCTGAATACATTTTGGTTTGACTGAGGCCACATCCACACGAAGCCAGAGCTTTCCCTATCCGATGTTTTTAAAACGCGTCTCCGTGTGGACAGGGCCTAAGGCCTAAGGCCCCGTTTACACATACATGGTTATTTTGAAAAACTGAGACATTCGTTTACACGCAAACGGAGAATTCTCCTCTGAAAACGATTCTTTCTAAAAACTCCGGCCTGGGTGGAGATTTTGGAAAACTTTGTTTGCATGTTTTAGGCAGCCGACGTCACAGTATGAGACGGATTCGGATTGGCTAACGTGGGCTTTAGCTTCTCGTTACACCGCCACCTACAGGTTTGGCATGCTCTTGACGGCATAACAAACACTTTTCTGAAAGCTGTCAGGTGTGCACGATGATATTTTTGAAAACGGAGAGGGGTGAAATGTCCGTTTATGAAAATAGCCGTCCACGTGTAAACAGCCTAATACTTCAAACGATATATTACTAAGAGCCGGCCCTTTCACTTCTACCTTGGATTTTCTGACTTTTCAGTTTGATCCGAATCAAAATGGCAGGTGTGAAACCTCCCCGGACCACTATTCCAGTCTCACTCCGGATCAAACTGAACAAAGGTTTGGTTCGTTTCTAGTGTGAACGCATTTTCTGTATGGTTCGGACTTTCAGAGCATTTACAGGAAGCCCCTACCCAGAGTTCTTGCGAGAGCACAATTTGAATTTGCTCAGCGAGTTATCGAGTAATAATGCTTATTAAATATGCCCCTCTATCTGAGCTGCACCAATCACAGCGGGTTATCTGATATAGGCGGGCCAGAGACGAGATGACATTAGTCATTAGTAAACAACATTGCAGGATGGCTGTGGATGAACACCGGTTGTTTGAAACGGCTTTCGCGCTACAATGAAAGATTTAGACTCTAAAAGAGGAACAGAAGACGGCGCTCGAATCGTTCCTTTGCAAGAAGGAAGTTTTGCCGACCGGATACGGCAAGAGTCCAATCTACCAGTTTAACAGACTGCAATAGCCTGGACTTAAGTTGGACACAACTTTTCAAATATAAATCAACATTTTCCTAAGTACTAGATGTGTTGGGCTAGTTCACATTTTAATTATATTATGCCGAAATTAACTAAATTACTCGAAAAAAGAAAGATCCGAGTGATCCAAACTAAGCGTATGGGGCTTAGTGATACGTCACCCCGTGTATTGTTGTGATTGGTCGTAGTGTTAGCCAATAGCATGCAGTGAGATTTTCGAACGCATGCTTGGTGCCGCCCCGCGAGCGGGCTGATTTTCATTCCTCGACACCAGACCATTAATCTTTCAGATTTAGGAAGTCCCGGTGGTTCCCGCAGGATTGCTTGTGTACATCTATCCGTCTAGATAGATTGTAAAGAGCTGCAGATTGCAGCGTGCACACAAGTGTTCAGATGATGAAATTATTTTCTCACCTGGCCTCGTTTCAGCCCAAAGTATCGCGCCACTGGATCGCCAGGCTGAATTCTGGGTAACTGGCTCTCCTTGAGTTTACTGATGACCGTCAAGAAAAGCTGTTCACAGGTGACGTCACAGAGAAGCCAGATACTAATCTGTGTGTGTGTGTGTGTGTGTGTGTGTGTGTGTGTGTAACACGAGTTTAAAGTGTTCTGAGTGTGTGTGTAACACGAGTTTAGTGTTCTGTGTGTGTGTGTAACACGAGTTTAAAGTGTTCTGAGTGTGTGTGTAACACGAGTTTAAAGTGTTCTGTGTGTGTGTGTAACACGAGTTTAAAGTGTTCTGAGTGTGTGTGTGTGTGTGTAACACGAGTTTAAAGTGTTCTGTGTGTGTGTGTAACACGAGTTTAAAGTGTTCTGAGTGTGTGTGTGTGTGTGTAACACGAGTTTAAAGTGTTCTGAGTGTGTGTGTGTGTGTGTCACGAGTTTAAAGTGTTCTGAGTGTGTGTGTGTGTGTGTAACGAGTTTAAAGTGTTCTGAGTGTGTGTGTGTGTGTGTCACGAGTTTAAAGTGTTCTGAGTGTGTGTGTGTGTGAGATACGAGTTAGTGTTCTGAGAGTGTGTGTGTGTGTGTGAGAGAGATACGAGTTTAAAGTGTTCTGAGTGTATGTGTGTAACAAGAGTTAGTGTTCTGAGTGTGTGTGTGTGTGTGTGTGTGAGAGATACGAGTTAAAGTGTTCTGAGAGTGTGTGTGTGTGTGTGTGTGTGAGAGAGAGATACGAGTTTAAAGTGTTCTGAGTGTGTGTGTGTGTAACAAGAGTTAGTGTTCTGAGTGTGTGTGTGTGTGTGTGTGTGTGTGTGTGAGAGATACGAGTTAAAGTGTTCTGAGTGTGTGTGTGTGTGTGTGAGAGAGATACGAGTTAAAGTGTTCTGAGAGTGTGTGTGTGTGTGTGTGTCACGAGTTTAAAGTGTTCTGAGTGTGTGTGTAACAAGAGTTAGTGTTCTGAGTGTGTGTGTGTGTGAGATACGAGTTAGTGTTCTGAGAGTGTGTGTGTGTGTGTGTGAGAGAGATACGAGTTTAAAGTGTTCTGAGTGTATGTGTGTAACAAGAGTTAGTGTTCTGAGTGTGTGTGTGTGTGTGAGAGATACGAGTTAAAGTGTTCTGAGAGTGTGTGTGTGTGTGTGTGAGAGAGATACGAGTTTAAAGTGTTCTGAGTGTGTGTGTGTGTAACAAGAGTTAGTGTTCTGAGTGTGTGTGTGTGTGTGTGTGTGAGAGATACGAGTTAAAGTGTTCTGAGTGTGTGTGTGTGTGTGTGTGAGAGATACGAGTTAAAGTGTTCTGAGAGTGTGTGAGAGATACGAGTTAAAGTGTTCTGAGTGTGTGTGTGTGAGAGATACGAGTTTAAAGTGTTCTGAGTGTGTGTGTGTGTGTGTGTAACAAGAGTTAGTGTTCTGAGAGTGTGTGTGTGTGTGTGTGTGTGTGTGTGTGTGTGTGAGATACGAGTTTAAAGTGTTCTGAGTGTGTGTGTGTGTGTGTGTGTGTGTGTGTGTGTGTGTGAGAGAGAGATATACGAGTTTAAAGTGTTCTGAGTGTGTGTGTAACACGAGTTTAAAGTGTTCTGTGTGTGTGTGTAACACGAGTTTAAAGTGTTCTGAGTGTGTGTGTGTGTGTGTAACACGAGTTTAAAGTGTTCTGTGTGTGTGTGTAACACGAGTTTAAAGTGTTCTGAGTGTGTGTGTGTGTGTGTAACACGAGTTTAAAGTGTTCTGAGTGTGTGTGTGTGTGTCACGAGTTTAAAGTGTTCTGAGTGTGTGTGTGTGTGTGTAACGAGTTTAAAGTGTTCTGAGTGTGTGTGTGTGTGTGTGTGTGTGTGAGAGATACGAGTTAAAGTGTTCTGAGTGTGTGTGTGTGTGTGTGAGAGAGATACGAGTTAAAGTGTTCTGAGAGTGTGTGTGTGTGTGTGTGTCACGAGTTTAAAGTGTTCTGAGTGTGTGTGTAACAAGAGTTAGTGTTCTGAGTGTGTGTGTGTGTGAGATACGAGTTAGTGTTCTGAGAGTGTGTGTGTGTGTGTGTGAGAGAGATACGAGTTTAAAGTGTTCTGAGTGTGTGTGTGTGTAACAAGAGTTAGTGTTCTGAGTGTGTGTGTGTGTGTGTGTGTGTGTGTGTGTGAGAGATACGAGTTAAAGTGTTCTGAGTGTGTGTGTGTGTGTGTGTGTGTGTGTGTGTGTGTGTGTGAGATACGAGTTAAAGTGTTCTGAGAGTGTGTGAGAGATACGAGTTAAAGTGTTCTGAGTGTGTGTGTGTGTGTGTGTGTGTGTGTGTAACAAGAGTTAGTGTTCTGAGAGTGTGTGTGTGTGTGTGTGTGTGTGAGATACGAGTTTAAAGTGTTCTGAGTGTGTGTGTGTGTGAGAGAGAGATATACGAGTTTAAAGTGTTCTGAGTGTGTGTGTAACAAGAGTTAGTGTTCTGAGAGTGTGTGTGTGTGTGTGTGTGTGTGAGATACGAGTTTAAAGTGTTCTGAGTGTGTGTGTGTGTGTGTGTGTGTGTGTGTGTGTGTGTGTCGAGTTTAAAGTGTTCTGAGTGTGTGTGTGTGTGTGTGTGTGTGTGAGATACGAGTTTAAAGTGTTCTGAGTGTGTGTGTGTGTGTGTGTGTGTGTGTGTGTGTGTGTGTGTGTGTGTCGAGTTTAAAGTGTTCTGAGTGTGTGTGTGTGTGTGTGTCGAGTTTAAAGTGTTCTGAGTGTTGGGAAACCTGTTAGACAACAATAATTCTGGCACTCGGTTTAATCAACACTCGTGAGATCTGGATACTATCTGGCCAGAAGCTCAGTCACTTCCTCTTTAGTCATCACGATGTGTTCAGGGACCAACTGCAAGACACACAACCAATCATGACAATAAATTAAAGAATATTAAACATTTAAAAGTAATATGTACTTATATTTTCATGTTTAAAGCTGCAGTCGGCAGGTCTGGCAGATTGAGGGGACTTAGCCAAAGTTTTGAATGTTTACAACTCTCATGCCCCTCCCCCACTACCACAGACCACCCTCCCATCGAGTGTGTGCTCGCCAGTGTGTGTGAACGCGCGCCCGTCTCTTCAGCATTGATCAACACCATGGAGTACTTGCTTTCTTTTCCTTGGTTGTTTTGGGTCTCCTAGCTCTGGTTGTTAACCGAGGAATTGGAAGCTTGTTTGTAGATTTTCCCTCCGCCATCACGCTTCGCACAATCCAACACACCTGCGAACTCCAGGCGTCTGCATGTGATATTGTAACGTGCGCAAGGGGGGAGGGGGATCTGTGGCGTGTGCACGAACTGTGATTGACAGTCATATCTCACCCCCCTGTTGTTCTGTCGGAGCATAGCTTCGGTTTCAGTGAATATGATCAAAAATATCTTGCCGACGGCAGCTTTAAATATGAATTTTAAATATTTATATTCATAACATTTATATTCATATTTTACAATTTTTAATTAAAATTAGACTCATTAGATTTATTATAATTTAGTAGTTTTTGTTCATTTAACAGATTTGTGTCATATCAGTTTAAATCACAATATTCGTTAAAACAACAAATCTGAATATAATTTTTTTAGTTAATATTTTTATATTCGTAATATTTATATTATCAATGTTCTTAAATACTATATGCTTTAATATTTTAAATATTCATATTATAAAATATTTTTGTGCAATATTTGTTAACATCTCAATATGTTTTATTAAATATTTTTTATATTCCGAATATTTATATTATTAATGTGCTTATACTATACGCATTAAGATTTTAAATTATATTTTAAAATGTTTTGTGCTATATATAACAAATCTCGTTATTATTTTTTTAATCCATAATATTTATATTATTAATGTTCTTAAATACTACACGCTTTAATATATTAAATATTCATATTATAAAATATTTTTTGTGCAATGCTTGTTAATATAACAAATCGATTTAAATATATATATATATATATATATATATACACATAACATTTATGTTATTAATGTTCTTAAATACTATACACTTTAATTAATATTTTAAATATTCATATAAAAATTGTGCAATACATCTCGATTTTTATTTTATGTTTTATATTCACATTCATATTATTAATGTTCTTAAATACTATACACCAATTCATATTTTAAATATTCATATTATTAAAAAAAATAGTGCAATACTTGTTAATATAACAAATCTCAATTATGATATTTTTATAATAATTTTTATATTCATAATATTTATAATATTAAAGTTCTTAAATACCATTAGCTTTAATATTTTAAATATCCATATTATAAAATATTTTAGTGCTTGGGTCAAAATTGATAGAATTAGAATTTACTAGTTTTTGTTCTTTTAACAGCAGATATTAATCATATCACAGTTCAAATCCCTATATATATATATATATATAAATAAAAGTGAATTTTGCTGGTGTTTTCCTACATTGAGTCAGTAAAAGCGTCGCTGTGTGTTGCGGGGGGGAAGTCTCACCTCGTGCTCGGTGAGGTTTATTAGCAGCTCCTGCTGTAGAAACTGTTCCAGGATGTATTTCGGTGCCATGTCCACCAGAGACTGCAAACAATCATCATCATCATCATCATCATCATCATCATCATCATCATCATCATCATCATCATCATCATGCTTGCCTGGCATCTGAGGCCTCATTTATAACCGCACCAAACAGACCCGGGCCGTTTACACCTGGCCACTTCATGCGTGTTCTGTGATCAGATAGCTCTCCGGTCGTGTGTAAACGCTCTCATTCCAGACGGATTTGAATCCGATCGCTCAAACCACTTCAGGAGGAGATCTGGTCCGAAAAGTGTAAATGCATCTGGTCCAGTCACATGACAGCCAACAATACATTGTATGGGTCAAACTCATTGATTGTTTTAATAGATAATACGCACAATCTTCCGCCGACTTAGCCTGGCTCCGCCCTCCTACGCGCTTCCGCTCAATTTTCCTTTTCCTCCAGAACTACGTCTGGGATTGTGGTGTATTCTTGGGTTTTCTCCAGTCAATTTTTTACCGGTCCAATCAGCGAACAGAGGGAGTGAGAACGATGACGTTGAGGTCGTGCGCTAGTTTGACTCGTCATACGTCACGAGACTCACGACCAAACGTTAGCGATTGGTTATGGCATGATCCAGAGTGACTCTGGGCAGATCCAATAGTTGTAAAGTCGGCATGAAACGGAAGTTGAGATTGTCATTTTTTCCTTGTTGTGACGTATATCCGAGTGAAACGGCTTCTGAAATACGAAAAAAATGTAGGGCGGGGCTTGATTTTGTCCTTTGGGAATTGATTGGATCGTTGGAGGTTGGGCGTTGCTAACAAAATGGAGGCAGATTTGAATGCCAGTTTACACTCAGTTGTGGAGGATTTCTCTCCACCGGACTCCTCACCGTTACCCTCCCATGAAGGATTTTTTTTTATTGAGGAGCCCGGCGACGAGAACAAGGACGAGCAGCTAAATTTAGCAGGAATCAGCCCATATTTATATTTAACGATACTCTGGCCGCACCCTTTCGCCACGGCACGTGACCGGAAGAGAAGAGAGGTTGTTTCTAGGGGGGAGGGAAGGGTAATGTATTTGATTTGGTAAGGATTATAAGGGTAGATTAATTTTTTTTAAATAATGAAGTGCGCAGATAAATCATTTATAATAAACACTACAATATTACTAGGGCTGTCAAACGATTCAAATATTTAATCGCGATTAATCGCATTAATGTCATAGTTAACTCACGATTAATCGCACATTTTTATCTATTCTAAATGTCTCTTGATTTCGTTTTGTCCCATTATTTTTTCTCATTTTAATGCTCTTATCAACATGGAAAAGTGGATCGGCTTGCTTTGTGCAAATGTTTTTTATTGAAAACAACATATACTGTGTTCAATTTCACACTAACATTCTCACTTGGAGCAAATAATCTCTCACACACTGTAACACTGTCCATCAATAAAAGGGTGAAAGAAATACTGACGAGGAGGTGACGTTACTGATGTTGACGAGTGGGCGTAGAAACGCATCAGTGTGTGTGTGCTTGACCTTTTCAGACGGGACGTGCTGCGATGACAGCTCAGTTCACAACGACACAACACACAGATCACTTTGGTCTTGTCAATTGAACCATTTGGCAACTTTTTAAAAGTAATTTTTCCATTCAGAATCTTATTGGCATCCATTTCTGCGTCTCGCGCTCATCATTCATCCGCTCAAAACATAACGTTAAAGAGGTTCGCACACCGGACGAGAAGCGCAGCGGCGCGTATTTAAAATTCCAGCGGCGCCGCCATTCGGCGTTTTTAATGCTGGCCATAAACTGAGAAAGTATGCGTCCAATGTACGATACGAGTTGTCCTAGACACTCTTTGGCCGGTTCGCAAGTCCAAACAAGTGTGTGCGGCGCGCCTGTTTTGTTGTTTCTGGTCTAGCTAGATCCGGTGTGGTGTTGTAGTTTCAATAACGTTACTAGTTGTTGCAAAAGCATGCGAAAAAAACGACAAAGTTCGCTAGGCGTTGATCTCGCGAAAAAAAAAAAAAAGTACACCGTTATAATGGTTTTGCGTTAACGCCGTTAATAACGCGTTTAACGGACAGCCCTAAATATTACATATAAAAAGAAGATTTGTCAAATTTGATTTCATGCCGACTTTAAACTTCAACAGAGGATCCGCCTTCAAGGAAGTTAACACTTGTCAATGGAGAGAGGCCAGACTCTGTACACATGAAATATACGAGACTCTAGGCTTCCGCTGACTGGGATTTATAATGGGAATTCTGCGCAGGTTCTGGCGTACGCACGCTTTTATAAGGCTCAATATTTTTTGGCGTACACTTTTAGTGCGGATCCTACACCGTTTTCTAAACGAGAGCCCTGATCCACGGCTCCAGGTGAGGCACAGGTGTGTTGGGGCGTACCTGTTTAGCGGACGGCGTCATGCCCGTCTGGACCACGATAATGGCCCGGTTGATGTTTTCCTCCTGCATGCGCTGGCAATACATCTTAATGGTCTTGATGCCCACTTTCATCTCCTCTGTGTGGAGGACAAACACTGCGATGAGCTCACATGAAGCGTTCACAACACCAGTCACATGACGCACGGGTATATCTGTGGCGATATCCAACTATACATTGTATGGGTCAAAATTATAACTTTTTCTTTTATGCCAAAAATCATGAGGATATTAAGTAAAGATCATGTTCCATGAAGATATTTAGTAAATGTCCTACCGTAAATTTATAAAACATGTATTTTTGTGAGTGAATGCAGCACAATCGTGAACATAAATGCACAACTTTAAAGGAGATTTTCTCAATGTTTACATTTTTTTGCATCCTCAGATTCCAGATTTTCAATAGTTGTGTCTCGACCAAATATTGTCATATCATAACAAACCACACATCAATGGAAATATTATTTATTCACCTTTCATGTTATATATACACATCAATTTAAAAAAAATTTACCCATGTGACTGGTTTTGTGGTCCAGGGTCACACATAAGCAGGTAAGTTGCAAAACGTGTTTATCTTTCATTTCCAAATGTGTATATCATAATGTATTCTCTTGAAAATTATTAATTATCAAATGTGTGTTGAATGTAAAATCCTCTGGGGGAATTTCACCATTCAATGTGAATTTATCTGAGAATATTCAATTTAATTCACGCATGTTTCCACCATAGATGCGTACATAATACAAACACACAGCATATTAAGAACATGACTAGACACTAGGGCTGGGCATCGATTCAGATTTTCCGATTCGATTTGCAAGCTCTGAATTCGCTTCGATTTCCGATTCGACTCGATGAATATAGATTTAATACAAATCCTATATTTATTTATTTTTAAACGGTGAACATAAGTTTACGAGTGGTTAATTAATAAAAAGAAATCGAGCCACAAACCTGTATATTAAACTCTTTTTATTTTAGGTACTCTTGCGTACACTAAAACCCAACTTCAAATGCGTACAATGAATAGACAGGATTTTGATGCAAGATGAAAAATTGATGCTGAAAATTAGACAAGTCAGAACAGATGCCTTGATCAATCAGGATCAGGTTATTTTATGTTTAAAATAAAACGAACATAAAATCTCACAGCATTCGCGGTAACATGGAGGCTGCACGCCTATGAACACTGTAGGAAAACTAATACTGGCTTTTGGGTGATAGATAAATAAATATGGGGAAAAATCGATTTTTGGCCTTTGAGAATCGATTTTGAATCGACCACATTTAAAAAATCGATTAATCTAAAAAAAATCTAAAAAATTTGCCCAGTCCTTCTAGATATATATATATATAAAAAAAAACTAGAGCATACCTGACGTATCAATGACCGATTTCCTATGTATTTAGAGCTTGTATAGACACAGGAACAAAACTCTTACTAAACTTGTTCTTTCTACACATCGGTAACCTAAACCTACAGCCTGAAGGCAGAAGGATAAAATACTTGTGAAGTGTGTGTTCTGAGTAATTTAAGTTTTTTGTGCCTTTCGCAACGTAAATGTCGAGACACTATCGGATAAGTTGGGGGTAGGGATACTAAATGAGTTCTCTTTAAGGCGAGACACTACAGGTGAATAGGGTACAATTTTAAAATAATAGATATCACCATGACACTTCCTCAGTTGATTACTTACACAAGTTCATAAAAAAAAATTATTACAAGTTTTTGAAATTTGTATGTTTAATTATGCAAATTTGGCATTATCTCATTAAATATGCGCAATTTTGCATATATTTTCGGTAGATAGATCTGGACATATGATAAAGCCAGGTGCAAAATTCTTTTTTCATTTTATTTACACACAAGATGAAAGAAGATGTTCAGAGGGATTTCAGGATATATGCTTTCATTACCTAGGAAATCTAAATATACTGTCCATAGCCTTAAAAAATTCGATTTGACATATTTTTTTGATTAAAATGTCACATAAATCAGGCCAGGAATGATTTATTAACAAATCCCTCTGAACATATCTTCAGAATACTGCTAAGTGTATAACTGGAGAGTTTGGTGTACATAGGCTGAGATGTTTCTACTGGAGGATGACAAAAAAATAATTTTGAGAAAAAGGCATTTTAAGATTTGTAATGTAAAATAATCATACTTTTTTTAGTGGAAACAACTATTTACTGACACAATATCTCATCAAATCATTAGCAACAACAATACAAACCACCTAAATCACATCAAAACTTATAAACACAGCATTTATGGCCTTTAACTGAGCAGAAAAACAGCCAAAAACACACATCTGAGTGTCAGAGCGCGTCACGTGATGCATCTGAACCAATCACGGTGTCAGAAATTGACATCAGCCAATGAGATTTCGCTTTTAGAGTTAAATGACCATTGTACTTTCACGATTGGTTGCTGATAAAAAGGAAATTACCATATTTGGACCCGACAGCATTGTACAGGAGAGAGAGAGCTGTCCAGACGTGTGTGTGATTAAAGGAAGAATACAGAGATTTATAACGCCAACTTTTGTTGAATTTAGGAGAAATCTACAGACGCAAATAGACAAAGTTAATAAAATAAAGACCTAAATGTGTATTTTGGACTCTTTTTCACCACAAGTCTGAAAGAAGACATGTTATTGAAGACAAATATCCCAAAATCTCAAAATTGGCCAGTGAAAAAAAAACGATGTTTTTGCCTGCCGCGTCTCGCCTCAAGAATGTGTTCTTGTTGGTAACTGTAAGCATATGAAAAAAAATAAAATGGCACCATAAGTAAGGACTGGCTCAATAATACTGCGATACAGAAGCAGAAGAAGACATGGCTGAGTTTACCAATATTTACAGTGATCGGTTATCATCAGAGGAAACTGTCTAATTTATGTATTTCAGAAATGTTCATATACACAATCACAGTTAGTTTAAAAATGTATTAATTTAAACAATGTAATAATTTAGTGCAGAAACAATGAGCTCGTTGAAATCTAGGAATACCTGTTTGTTAACACATGATTGTGAAATTTAGAAAAGTTTCTAGATTTCTAAGGAAATCTATTCAGGGATTGGCCAACGTCGTCATCCAAAATCCCGTTTGTGTCGTGAATCATCTCTGAGACTGACAGTTAAGATTTAGTTCTTTACCTAAATTATGACAGATGCTTGATAACTAACTTTTAAAAGGGGTGTTTGATTATGATTTGACTTTTCTAACTGTAGTTAGTGTGTAATGTTGCTGTTTGATCATAAACAACATCTGCAAAGTTACAACGCTCAAAGTTCAGAGCAATGGGAGATATTTGCTTTTAAAGAAATCACTTTTTAAGAACTACAACAAACGGCTGGTAGGAACTACACGACATTCTTCTCGGGTTAGTGACATCACCAACCCTAGAATTTACATAAACCCCGCCCCCGGAACACGATTTATAGATTATCATGACAGAATATGCTAATCAATGACTAGAAGATAATTACACATAATCTACATAAACTCATCAACTAACCGTTCAGAAATGTCCTGTTCTTCTACTCGAGTCTCTCCATCATTATCTGACTCCGGTTTGAACATAAAAGGCTTTGAAATGTTCAGTGTCTGTGTCTGTGTGTGTGTGTGTGTGTGAGGTAAAAGGACACAAGCTCTTGAAGCTCCGCCCCCTGTGCCGGGAGCAGCAGCTCATTTGCATTTAAAGGGACAGACACAAAACGTGTGTTTTTGCTCACCCTCAAAAAGTGACTTTAACATGCTATATAAAAATATCTGTGGGGTATTTTGAGCTAAAACTTCACACACACACACTGGGGACATCAGAGACTTATTTTACATCTTGTGAAAGGGCATTATACCACCGCTTTAAGATTTAGTTCTTCACTTAAATTATGACTGAGATGCTTGATAACTTGATAAATACGGATCTCACCTGGAAAGAAAACAAACATCTGGTCGGTGGGATCGTCATTGTGAGCGACCAGAACCGTGAGATCGGTGCGTCTGGGTCGACCCTCGCTGGGACGGTCCCCGAACTGAGCCTTAAACTCATCCAAGGTCTGGTCCAGCTCGTCCTGGGTCACCAGAAACCCTCGATCATGGCAGAGCTGCAACACAAGAGACCCGGCACGGGAGGTTTGCTCGTTTTCTGCAATAGAAATTAACTAATGAACGTTATTGTAAAGTGTTACCAATGCAGCGTATGCACCCTAAAGTTTAAAAGGCAGCTTTATATTTTCATGTATAAAATATTGTTCGGAAAATATATATCGTTTCCATTGTTACAATATTAATATAATACAAGAATCACTATAGCACTCTACTGTTATGCATAAAGTTACATTTAGCATTATTTTAGCATGATTAATCATGTATTTATTCAAAGTTCTGCATATTATTATATGTCTATGTGGTGTTTTTAATACGCTTTAAGACAAAGCATGTGTAAGTTCATAAGTCGACAGCATTGTTGAGTATTTTCTTTTTAAAACTGCAGTGAACCAAAGACAGTCTCAAAAACACGGTTTGAAATCGCTGGTGTTTCTGACGTCACAAACTACCTTGACCAATCAGATCAACGTGTGATCGTCAACCAGTGGATCTCTGAGTGAGTGAGTGAGTGGAGGCGGGGCACACTTGCATATTCATAGTACTGTGTAACCAATCAAATCAACGTCAACCAGTGGATCTCTGAGTGAGTGAGTGGAGGCGGGGCTCATTTGCATATGCATAGATCCGCGCATACTAAATGAGGCGAGGGTGTCGAGTTACATTCAAGATATTTTAAGGCATGAAGAATATTTTTCAAGGAAAAAAACTTTAAATATGTCATTTTGGTGATAAAAGATGAGTTAAGGGATACAATTGACTACAGGGGGACTTTCCTCTATACTAAAATATTCTCTTACAATCAATTTTAAAAGCATTTACCTTTTTTTGTATGTTAGTTTTCTTACTATAGTCAATGTCTGACACTGAATCTAATTCAATTTAATTTCTAAATGTCTTACCATTAAACTGAATAATTATTTTAGTCTGTATAATATTTTATTTTAGAAAAATTCAGGTTGAAGTCATATTCAAGCATCCCAATCACCCTGAATGTTATATCGTTAGCCTCATAGCATAATTGCCTAAGTCATATTTCAACGTTTTTGGAAAACATGAAAAAACACAATATTTAGAAATCACATTGTGATTTTTTGTTGATATTATAACAGTACATTCAACCAGATGTGTGAACAAGTATGCAAAAAGAAAAATATCCATCACCAATTGCCTAACAAATAAAAGTGACTTAGGCAGAACATGCCATGACTTAGGCATTTTTTCTCTTACATATAAATGCAAACATAACATAACAAAAGTTGTTTTTCTCTCCTAAATATAACCAAGATGTATAACTTGCCAACTATAACCAAGTTGTTTCTTAATGTCTAACCTTAACTACTGTTTTCCTTTTCCACCCTTAATTGAAGTTCCACTCAGGTGCTGTGCAAACATAACATAACCATAGTTTTTTTATTCTCCTAAATATAACCAAGATGTGTAACTTAACCCTAACCAAGTTGTTTCTTAATGTCTAACCTTAACCACTTTTCCCTTCCCACCAAGTTCTACTCAGGTGCTGTGCACACTTATTTTCACACTGTCTATTGATGAGGGAGGTTGTCATAGTACTGGTGGGCCACTCTTGGTAGTACTGGTTTCATTGCCTGTAAGTCATTGAATTTCCTGAGAGTAATTGGAAATTGGGCAGGAAAGAGTGGGACCCAGTGGTTCTTTGGGGATGTTGATTCGCTGAGGCAGGTCTTCCCATTCAGACTCAAATTCCAACTTGTACCGGATTTGACCATCAGCCAAGTACTGGAGAGCCCGGAGGCCATGGACTGTGGAGTCACCAACCTTTTTACCTGGTTGAATATTGGTGACATAGGCCCCAGATAACTTCATGAAGTCATTGTGGTATAGCTGAGTCACCTTGTATGGGGATGGATGCATTCGTGCAGTCTCAAAGATAACAATGTAATCACGTGTGAATTTCTTTGACGATGCGCCGCTCAATGAGGCTATGCATGGAGTCACACTCCATTTGTGTGTGCCCAGCAACCAGAAACTTCTGCTCTATGGTGACACCATGCTTCATGGCCAGATGAAGGTAGGTGTTGCTGATGGCACCACACCGATTTTGATACCCACAGCCATCACTCCAGACAATGACTTTCTCAATGTTTTTCCGTTGGCCTCTACGACTGATTCGAAGTGTTTGGACTGCAGATGGGCAAAAACCTCACTGCTAAGGGAGCCTTCCAGACATGTGCGTGATTAAAAGGAAGCAGAGAGAGATCGCGGAGCAGCGCGTTGATTTAGAACGCCAACTTTTGTTGAATTTCTGAGAAATCTGTCTCACCTTAAAATTAAAAGTAAATGCTTGAAAAATGACTTCACTTGCCTAAAATTACCTAAATGTCTTTTTATGGTGATGTTCTGACCAGAAATGAGGTAATATTTAGCTAGTGTTTGCTAGCTACTTATCTTGTAGCAAAAAATGTGATTTCAAGTTTAAATACAGTTTATAATCCCTTTGATTGACTGAAATTACATTTAGTGTCTAGAAAATTTAAGAAATATGAACTCTTACCAGATGAAAACGAATCAAACAGAAGAGCTAATACATCACTTCTGGACATGTCTTTCCATGTTTTTTGCCATTTTGTTTGTATCAAAACTGCCTAAGTCAAAGAGATGACTAAGGCAGATAGTGTTTTTGGATCCTAATAAGTGTTGTGATTGGCTAAGGACATAGGCAGAAAGGCAGGATGATGCAGCAGTGGAAGGACAGTAAAAATAGGCAGATATCACAATTTGGCCAAAAAATGACTTAGGCAATTATGCTATGAGGCTAACGATATTTATTTACTATATTATTCTGTGTATACCACTAACGTTACTTATCTTATGATCGCGTGTTTAATGTACACAACTACTAAAAGAGTTATAAACAGCTCAGTCTACATTCACACCTGCATTATGGTCTTACGAATTTTCCATAATCGATAAGCCTCCTCGTCATCGTCCATTAGTGCGTGTTCCTGATCAAACGATCCCAAGACACTTCAAACCCTGTTCAAACCACGCGCACTTCCCTTTAATCAGTCACGTGATGAAATTTACCGTTTGTTTATGGAGGAGGCGAAGGACCCCTGGATGGTGTCTCGTTTATTGCCAGGCACAAAATTGTGCTAAATCATGATGACCTGAAAAGTAAACCCTGACACCTTTTTTCTCTCTCACTCATTCCTTCTTATTTTCTGTAATCCACACTATTGCAGCTTTTCCTACTGTCATATTAAAATAATAAATAAACATATATATAATATACATATATATCTAATGTATATATCTATGAATCAAGACCAACCGGAGTAGCATAACCTGTTTTTCAACGGCTCAGTACAGAGATAAGATCAGTTACATTCATTTTTTTAAATTATTTTCATTTTTTTTCCTACATATGTGTTTCAGTGCAATTCCCACGGAAATAATAATAATATGTAATATAATAAAATAATAATAATAATTATAATAATTATTAAATAAAACCGTATTGATCATATGACTTTAAATCAGTGGCATAAGCACCGTCTCTGATTGGCTGAAACTGACAGAAGAGGCGTGTCCTGCCAGTAAATGGGCGGGGCTTCGTGTGTCTGCGCTAGTATCATGTGGTTATTTCAGAGAGTGCTGTTGATCGGCGCGCTGGGTAGCAAGAGCTTGACTAGAGCCATGGTAAGACATTATACGCACTCTTTATCTGCTGGTTTACTCAGTTTGAGACGCTTTCGTGTGTTTTTGAAAACTAGTTTATGTAGTCGTTGTAAGAAGGTCATAGTCCGGTGTGTTTATTCGTGCGCACCTGCGTGTCTCCGCTAATTCATTCCGGTGGAGCAACATTAGCCCGTTAGCATGTCTCTGTGGGTTTGTTTACGATTTAAAATGAATTAATATGTGTTCCCCATAGTGTTTATTGTCGTTTCGACTCATTCAAGTCCAGTTTGTTAGGCCTGGTTTGGGTTTAGCGTTGATGAATTCTGCATTTAATCACGTGGTGATCATGTTATTATTTAGCTTTTATTATTTTATGCTATTTGGTGATAATGTTAATAATTTAATAAATTATATAATTGTTATTATCATCAAGAGTATTTAATAATTACATTGATTGGGTTTTATTAAGCCTCATTGCATCTTTCCTATTTGCATCACATTCACATAACGTTGTAAGTTAAACATTATAAGTTAAAGAACTGGTGTATGTTTTATTGTAGCAGGTGCATTAATTTAATCTGATATCTTTAATTTTATATCTTATAAAATATCCTATTTAATATCTTACTACAGGATAAATATCATTCAACATCCTTAGGCTCAATCTCACGGTTTGCCACTCCCAAATATGTAACGTTAGTAAAATCAAAGTTTGAGTTCTATTAAAACATGAATACTTTGAATAAAAAGAAAAAGAACACCATTTGTTTGTTTTTATATATATATATATATATATATATATATAATTAATACATTTAATCCGCAAGGATGTGTTAAATTTGATTTTTTTTTTAAGTTATAGTAAAGATTTCTAATTTGAATAAATGCTGTAACTTTTTATTGATCAAAGAATCCTTATAATATGATGCTGAAAATTCAGCTTTAATCACATAAATTATATTTTAAAATAAAATATAAAACCATTATTTTAAATTATAATAATATTATGTAATACAATAATATCACAATATTACTCTTTTTTTTCTGTATTTGCTCAATAAATGCAGGCTTGATGAACATAAGAGACTTCTTTCAAAACATTAAAAATACTAATGTTTCCAAATTTTCGACCGGCACAGAATGTATTCAAAAACGAATTAAACCACACACAATCACATCATCTGTTCAATACTGAAAATATGATTGTCACATTAAGGCCTAAAAAAGCTTCATACTAATGAATAAACCCACACGGCATGAACTTTATGAACATCTATATTGTTTCTTCTAAAACGGAGAGTTCCGGTCCTTGATTCTGATTGGTTGAGCCGCGTTCGAAGCTGTTGTAAATTACCATGTAAATTACGCAACAAACGCACACGTGACCGCATTACATTAGTATTACTGCGCAACTGCCGTTTGTGATTCTTGTTGCTGCGTGTGTTGCTTAGCAACCTCTTTGGAACTACATTGCTTGGCGGAGGAATAAATGTGTTATAACGTTATATTTTTTGTTGCTGGTGTTTATTTTATGAATAAAATGAATATTTTTATGGAGTAACCGTTTTATAAAAGTAATAAGCCCCTTTAAGCCGTGTTTTACAGTGGATTTAGAACAGCTAAGGGGGTTTTACTCCGCTCCGCGCCTAACAACGCCCCTTAGCTGTTCAAAATGGGCTTAAGTTATTTCTTTATTGCATAATCGTTACTCTTACACACACAAACATGTACTCTGAACTGTCATATGGGCTTAAGTTATTTCTTTATTGCATAATCGTTACTCTTACACACACAAACATGTACTCTGAACTGTCATATACGGCAGATAGTCTGTTGAATAGGAGTGTAACTTAGCTGCTAATGGATTCCACTTAAATCTGTTTATCTTTGACTATCTCCTCCTGTAAGATGTTTACGGGAATCCCCTGTGACCGCTGTGTTTTCTCCACACACTCACACAGGTGGAAAATCTGCTCTAGATATTGTCATAACTCATAAGCTAATTTTAATGCCAATCTTTTTACTAAAACACTAATATATAGCAGCTACACTACCAGTCAAAAGTTTTGGATCGGTAAGATTTTTAATGTTTTTTTTTTTTTTTAAGTCTCTTCTGCTCACCAAGGCTGCATTTATTTGATTTAAAAATACAAAATAAAAGATGATCATTTAAAATAACTGTTTTCTATTTTAATATATTAATACATTTGATCATATATTCACAGAAAATTGCTGTTTTAGTTTAACTTTAACTTGTTTAAAATGTTTTTCCAATCAGAGATGTAATAAAAGAAAGACAATACAGTGTTTGTTTTGACATATTGACCAAGAAATATGGATGAAATTAAGCAGAGGTAGAAAACCGCTGTTTTAAATTGTAAAAATATATATAATTTTTAAATCAAATAAATGCAACCTTGGTGAGCAGAAGAGGCGTCTTTTAAAAACATTAAAAACCTTACCGATCCCACACGTTTGACTGGTAGTGTAGTTTCTTGTGTCATGCTTAACTTGTGTACAAGATAAAAATCTCACACAACACTACCAGAGGGCTATTGCGTTAGGAAATTGCACAATTGATTCATCATCGCACATGATGATTGTGTCAGTGTCTGATTCATCACAGAGACTCGTCTCGCCCCGTGACCTTTAACCTCTCTCTCTCTCTGCAGTGTGCCCAAGCCAATGACTGGCAGTCGGCCAAATCCATATACGAGTTCTCAGCTAAAGACATCGATGGAAATGTTGTGTCTCTGGAGAAATACAGGTGAACATAACTGGTTTGATAAATCTCAGTCTTTATTACTAATGTTCATACTTTTTTTGTATGTGTAAGTGATTTAAATAAAACCCTAATTCAAACAGAGTTCGTACAAGGTGTTAAAGTACTTGAATTTAACTTTTTGACATTTAAGTCCGGGAAAACCCTTAAAAACAGCCATATTTATCAAGAGGTACTTGAAACGTCCTTTATGAAAACATTTTCACAATATTCTAATTTTGAATTTGGGGTTTTCATAAGCTGTAAGCCATAATCATCAACATTATAACAAATAAAGGCTTGAAATATCTCACTTTGCATGTAATGAGTCTATATAATGTATTACTTTCACCTTTTAAGTTGAATTACTGAAATTAACTTTTGCACCATATTCAAATTTTTCGAGTTTCACCTGTATATGAAATTATAGTTCAATTTTTTTCGACAAAACAAAATCTTTTCACAAAAGTTAACACTGCAGCCCGTCTGATAAACCTCCATCAGATTGTTTCTGGATATGGATACATTATATTTTATATTATAATGTTCATTATATTATTATAATTTATTGAACAATAATAGCCATTATAAACTTTGTATCTAATATATGTTGTATTTTGGATACCTTATTTTTTTGCTATAATTTGAGTAAAAAAATCCTTAAAAAATAAAGATATTGTTTGATAAGTGCGATCTCTGATTGTAGTCCTTGAAAACCAAAAAAAGTAGTGCTTAAAAATAATCATTTTACAGTATCTGTACGAAACCTGTGCAAAGTACTGAATGTGATGGATGTCAAATAAAACTTACTTTTAACCATTATTATAACAAGTACTTTATTTAAAGGTAGGGTAGGTAGGATTTATATAAAAACTTTTTACCAAATTTGATTAAACTTTCTATATATATCAATGCATAATTAAAATGTAAGTACTCTGATAAAAAGAGTATAAAAATCGAGTGACTCTAGACCGTTTAATCTTCATTAAACACAGCTCATTATTTCCATTCGGGACGAATCACAGGATTGGCTTGCACGACTGTCACTCTCCGTCGCCATGACTACCGCCGTTATTACTGGCTCTGCCCACGTGCGCGCAGTCGCGCACCTGTTTTTAGGTGGGAGTGAATGGAATTAATGAGCTGTGTTTATTGAAGATTAAATGCACTAGAGTCACTCGGTTTTTTATATCTCTCTATTTCAGAGTACTTGCATTTTAATTATGTATTGGTATATAAAGACAGTTTAAACAAATTTGAATAAAAGTTTTTTTTTAGACAATTCTGACCTACCCTACCTTTAAGCATAGGCACTTTTAACTCTTTTTAGCTCTGTTTTATTGTTAGTTGTTTGTTTGTTTTTCCATGTTTGGGACTACAGATGGAAATTAGCATTGTGCTAAATCCGCCGTATTTACGTTAATTTATATTGTACGGTCATCAATATGCATTGTCCCATCCAAATAATTATTTTATTTTTTTAAATGCACAACACTAGCATCATAATAAAGAGTTTTGCAGCGTTTTCTTCAGTTTCAAAGCTCAATATCTCTCCTCACCTTCACTAGACTCTTAATGCGCATTCTTCATTATGCATCCAGTTATTTTTAGTCCTATGCCGACTGCCGAGCGTAATCTTGCTTTGGAAACTGGGTCACTGTGTGTGTGTTTGTCTGTTTTCAGGGGTTACGTGTGTATCATCACTAACGTCGCCTCCAAATGAGGAAAGACTCCAGTAAACTACACTCAGTTTGCGGCGATGCACGCCACGTACGCTGAGAAAGGTTTACGCATCATGGGCTTTCCCTGCAACCAGTTTGGAAACCAGGTATGTACAGTCCCAGTGTGCACTGCAGTATATACTGTGTTTTGCATGCTGTGTAAATGGTACACTGAACAAACAGCATGCAAGAAAAACCGTGGCATGCATTATGTGTGTTGCATGTTTAATCCAACATAATTCTTGAAAAGTCAAGAGTCGATATTGAAATCGTTAATTTTAAAGTGCCCCATTATGCTATTTTAAAGTTTCCTAATGTTGTTTTGGAATCTCCTACAACAGGTTCACATGCATCAAAGGTTTCATTTCCTCATAATATACATTTGCACATCACCAGATCTTCAATGATTCTCAAACGACTCGCCAGATGAATCAATCTCTCTAAATCCCTTCTTTCCGCGAGTGACTCTGCTCTGATTGGCCAAAAACTCCCATTGCCATAACAACGACAGCTCTGCGTGTCCTGAGGCGTCCTACACCGTGAACTACCGTATTTTCTGGACTACAAGTCGCATCAGTCAAAAAATGCGTCATGAAGAGAAAAAAAACATATAAGTCGCACTGGACTATAAGTCGCATTTATTTAGAAATGTATTTCACAAAATCCAAGACCAAGAACAGACATTTAATCTGGAAAGGCAAGTTATTCAGCTCCACAACAGCACACAGAACAACAGCTGAATAGTGTCCGGTGTGTTAGCGTAACACATTATCTGTTATTCAGCTGCACAATAGCATAAAGAACATATACCTGAGGCTGAATAGGCTAAACTAACATCAGCCAGCGAGTCCAACAAGTTACCGGTCAGCAAGTTCACCAAGCTCCCGATCTCACTCCACAACACTGAATACATTGAGTTCTTCCTCGGTGTCGCTTCTGAACAACTCCGCTAACTAGAGCGCCCTCTCGCGGCCGTAGACGGTAATGTTTTCTCTTGGTTCATCTCAGTCAGTATGAATTAATTTTGATATATAAGTCGCACCTGACTATAAGTCGCAGGACCAGCCAAACTATGAAAAAAAGTGCGCTTTATAGTCCGAAAAATACGGTAAACACCGTAACAAACAATGACGTCGATATATACGGTGCACTTTCAATTTAAAACTTTGCAGGATGTTTTCATTCACTTACAGGTGAACCTGGAAAAATCTGAATATGGTGCAAAAGTTCATTTATTTCAGTAATTCAACTTAAAAGGTGAAACTAATATATTATATAGACTCATTACATGCAAAGTGAGATATTTCAAGCCTTTATTTGTTATAATTTTGATGATTATGGCTTACAGCTTATGAAAACCTTTGGGGTTTTCATAATCATAAGCTGTAAGCCATAATCATAATCATAACTCTAGTTTTGTGCGTGAGCGTCAGGCTCGTCACTGTAAGTAGGTCACATGACTGAAGCTGTAAGTGGATTATGTTCTACTGTAGGGTGAGATTTAATCTTACAACGAGACATGCACATTGAAGCCTTCATCTGAATTCACACACTATAATCAATATGTTCTGATCATATCTGCTCCGTCACATGCATCTGTGCTGAACGGAAAGTGGACTTCTGGGGGTTTTCCCAACCAAAACTAGGTCAAGAAATGTCATTTGGTTAAGAAATGAATATGCTATTCTAGTCATTAAAGGAACACTCCACTTTTTTTTGGAAATAGGCTCATTTTCCAACTCTTTCCTACCATTTTTGAATCCATTCAGCCGATCTCCGGGTCTGGCGCAGGGGTCAGAAAGTAAAAGTCCTGCCATATGTTTATTCCACCCATGAACTCAGTCAGCTGATTTCACTAATTAGTTATATCTCCTGGCTGAAAAACTGTGCGAATGAGCAAATCCAGGTGATTGGAACAAAATACTGAGGAGGACTTTTACTTTCTGAACCTGGACTTTCCACCTCTGGTCTGGCGGTAACACTTTTAGCATAGCTTAGCATAGATCATTGAATCTGATTAGACCGTTAGCATCTCTCTCAAAAAAACGACCATAGAGTTTCGATATTTTTCCTATTTAAAACTGGACTCTTCTGTAGTTACATCGTGTACTAAGACCGACAGAAAATGAAAAGTTGTGATTTTCTAGGCCAATATGGCTAGGAACTATTCTCTCATTGCTGCGTAATAATCAAGGAACTCAATGCCGTACAGCAGCGCAATGATATTCGCAATGATATTCTAAGTCCCAAAAAGACGGCGTGTTCATTTTAAGTCCCCCTTGTGAAAATCCAGGATTTAAAGGGATAGTTCACTTTGAAATTAAATTTTGGTATGTTTTAGCTTACCTCAAGGGCATCCAAGATGTATGTGTCTTTTTTTCCGCAGTAGTTTCAATTTTTATATTTTTAGGTCAAACCGTTCTTGTCTGACAGTCATATCATGCAGGTCTATGGTCACTGTCTCCAAGAGCATGCAGAGAGTCCAAATTAAACAATTCCCCATCGTCCAAATTAAACAATTCCCCATCGTAAGTACACATTGATGGCCTAAGACACGAAACAAGCGGTTTGTGTGAGAAAACGAACGGTATTTATATTGTTTTTACCTCTTGTAACACAGCCACGTCCAAGTGATCTGAGGGCGCGAGCGCTTCCTTCTGTGTGACGTGTGCGCAGACTGGTGCATAGATGTATACACTAGATGTCGCCTTGGCTACGGCAGTTCATTGGAACGAATGTCTTTAATGCGAAATCAAGTGTATACATCTATGCACCAGTCTGCGCACACGTCACACAGAAGGAAGCGCTCGCTCCCTCAGATCACTTGGACGTGGCTGTGTTACAAGAGGTAAAAACGATATAAATACCGTTTGTTTTCTCACACAAACCGCTCGTTTCGTGTCTTAGGCCATCAATGTGTACTTACGATGGGGAATTGTTTAATTTGGACGATGGGGAATTGTGTAATTTGGACTCTGCATGCTCTTTGAGACAGTGACCATAGACCTGCATGATATGACTGTCAGACAAGAACGGTTTGACCTAAAAATATCAAAATTGAAACTACTGTGGAAACAGACACCGACATCTTGGATGCCCTTGAGGTACGCTAAAACATACCAACATTGAATTTCAAAGTGAACTATCCCTTTAATGTTTATATTAGGGCTGTCAATCGATTAAAAAATTTAATCGCGATTAATCGCATGCTTGCCATGAGTTAACTCGCGATTAATCGCACATTTTTTTATTTCTTCTAAATGTACCTTAAATTAATACTTTTCAAGTTTGTAATACTCTAATCATTATGGGCATCGATAAATATGGATGCTTTATGCGTTTTCAAAGAACGTGTTCATGTCTATTAGACAGATGAAGAAAGAAGAAAGAAATACCAGGTTCCCATTACTTCTCTTTCTTTGCACTGAGCAATTTACTAAAACAAACATATTTAGATTTTTGCATGACAGGCCAGCTCTTCTGAAAAAGCTAGAGAGAGAGAGAGAGAGAGAGATGCGTGTGCGCGCTGGGAGAGCAGCGGTGATTCTCAGAAACTAAAGGTTTGGGTGCTTTTTTGAAGAGAAAAAAAAATAAGTTGGCAACACTGTGTATCTCCATTTCTTCAACTAGGGGTTGGGTCACGGGTCAAACTGAAAATATGCGCTACGTTAATCGCGCGTTAAAAAAATTAGTGCCGTTAATATGATGTTGCGTTAACGCCTAATTAACGCGTTAACTTTGACAGCACTAGTTTATATATATTGTCTATATGGTGTTTTTAATATACTTTAAGACAAACCATCAGCTTTTGACACATCATATGAAATTTTTCTGTTGTGTGCTCTTACAGGAGCCCGGGACAGAAGCGGAGATCAAGACGTTTGCTGAAGGCTACAAAGCAGAGTTTGATCTCTTCAGTAAGATCGATGTGAACGGAGACGACGCTCATCCTCTCTGGAAATGGATGAAAGAGCAGCCCAAAGGCGCGGGATTTCTGGGAAAGTGAGTTTCACGTTTTTCACTTTTCCTTTAAAGCTGCAGTGTGTAATGTTTAGCGGCATCTAGTGGTGAGGTTGCGAATTGCACCCAACAGAAGTTATGGTGGCCGACAGGAAGTGATGTCGTCGTCGTCTGAGACAGCAGAGAGTAGCCAGTTAAACAATGAGGTTTCTTTACAAAGATAAAGAAATTATGTTTACTTAATTATTCAGTAAAACGATGTTATTGGGAATATTATTGTTACTTGTTCATCATTGTGTCAGAGTTTTATTCTCTGACTTCAGCTAAAGCTTTATCTCATGAAGAACAACATAGTGACGAAACGTTTGTCCATTCAGGGCCACCGTAGAAACATGTCGATGTAAGGAGACCCGCGGTGTGTAGATAGAAATGCTCATTCTAAAGTAATAAAAGCATAACGGTTCATTAAGGCGAGACACGGCAGGCAAAAACTGTTTTTTTTTCACTGGTCTATTTTGAGATTTTGGGCTATTTGTCTCCAATAACATGTCTTCTTTCAGACTTGTGGTGAAAAAGTCCAAAATACACATTTAGGTCTTTATTTTACTAACTTTGTCTATTTGCGTCTGTAGATTTCTCATAAATTCAACAAAAGTTGCCGTTCTAAATCAACATCTCTGTCTGCACGCCGTCATCACACACACCGCTCTCTCTCTCCTGTACAATGCTGTCGGGTCCAAATATGGTCATTTCCTTTTTATCAGCAACCAATCGTGAAACTACAATGGGGCATTTAAGTCTAAAAGCGAAATCTCATTGGCTGATGTAAATTTCTGACACCGTGATTGGTTCAGATGCATCACGTGACGCGCTCTGACTGTTTTTCTGTTCAGTTGAAGGCCATAAATGCTGTGTTTATAAGTTTTGGTGTGATTTAGGTGGTTTGTATAGTTGTTGCTAATAATTTGATGAGATATCGTGTCAGTAAATAGTCGTTTCCACTAAAAAAAGTATGAATTTTTACGTTACAAATCTTTAAACAGCGTTTTCTCAAAAATATTTTTTTTGTCATTCTCCAGTGACACATCTCAGCCGATGTACACCAAACTCTCCAGTTACACACTTAGCAGTATTCTGAAGATATGTTCAGAGGGATTTGTTATCAAATCATTCCTGGCCTGATTTATGTGAGATTTTAAGCAAAAAAATCCATTTTTTTAAGGCTATGGACAGTATATTTAGATTTCCTAGGTCATGAAAGCATATATCCTGAAATCCCTCTGAACATCTTTCATCTTGTGTGTAAATAAAATGAAAAAATAATTTTGCACCTGGCTTTATCATATGTTCAGATCTATCTACCGAAAATATATGCAAAATTGCGCATATTTAACTAGATAATGCCTAATTAGCATAATTAAACATACAAATTTCAAAAACTTGTAATACATTTTTTTTATATACTTGTGCAAGTAATCAACTGAGGAAGTTTCATGGTGATATGTAAATGATATTGCATTTCTGTCAACAGATCCTCCTAAATACTACACAGTGCACCTTTAATGCATTGATCACTTGACATTTAAATACTGTTTTTGTTTCCACAGCAACATCAAGTGGAATTTCACTAAGGTAACTGATGTTAATAATGCATGATGTTATTCTCTACTTCACTGCAATATTGTGAGCTCAAAAACACTGTGTTTTTATCATAGTTCCTCATCGACAGACAAGGGCAGGTTGTGAAGAGATACAGCCCGATGGACAATCCCAGCGTTAGTCAACTATACACCTTTCCACTTTTTGTCATAAGGATGCATATTAACACTTTACAATAACGTTTCATTTGTTAACTACATCAACTTACTAACTAGCTAATGTTAAACTCAACTCGGTACAGTTTTAGGTTAACCCCTTATATTGGCCCACAGCTATTACATATTTAATCCTATACTAAACCTAAACTAATCTTGACAAACTATATATCATTTGAAAGCTTACAATCTCTAGTTTATATATTTGGTGACTGATTTTAAAAATAAATTACAGTGAAGCCATAATTTATAAATTTGCAACAAGAATATGTTCATACTCCTAATGCGTGTTCAGACCTTTATTTTGAAATAGTGATGAACATGAAAAATCATGAAAGAATGCTAGAAACCTCAGTTTGTTTTCATGCCAAGAGTTCAAAAGATAGCAACCATTCAATTATTTTAGAAAAAAAGCTCTGAAAATGTTTTAAATATAAAGAAAACAATAATAGATTCAGCATTAGTGATGTGGCAGCGAGCTATAATGCACATACGTGATCTTTTGTGTTTCTTAGAGGTTGAATTCATTTCAAAATCTGCCAAACTTCCAACACTACTTCTGAATAGGATGTCTAGTTCATAAATTATATGAAAATTGTAATAATAATGGTTCAGATCACTCAAACAACATAAATGGAGGCGCCCTTATATGGGCAGTAATGTCCACTAGTGGAGAAGTGTGGTACTGCGCCCAAACTAAATCTCACTGAACGCTCATTTTTCAGATATCAACCTAAAATTTGAAACGCATCTTGTTCAGATTTTTGGTTTTTTTTTTTTCTTCTTTTTTTTAAGAGTCCTCTAGGTTTTGAAAATATATATTTTAAATAACATATGAATAATTAAATGTTTAATATTGTACATTTTCATAAACTCAGACTTCTATAACTTTTTTTTCTGTTTATCTTTCTTAATTTATTTCACCTCTACAAAATTCTGCCAAATGTCTTCTTTAAAACAAGACCAATCATACATCTATATTCCAAAGCATTCTTGCATTACAACCATTTAAGTTCGGCATGTGCATCTTCATGTCTATTAAAAAAAAGGGGGTGCCGCTTAAGGGGTTAATAAATGCTGTAATGTTGGGTAATTGATTAATTTACTAAAGTTAAAGTCCCCCTGTGGTGAAAATCCAGCTTTTAATGTTGTTTATATGTGGTGTTTTTAATATGCGTTAAGACAAACCATGTGTAGATTCATAAGGGTGAGTGAGTGGAGGCGGGGCTAATTTGCATATTCATAGAACCGCGTATACTAAATGAGGCAAGGGTGTCGAGTTACATTCAAGATATTTTACGGCATGAAGGAAAAAACTTTTAAATGTGTATTTTTGATTATCAAAGATGATTTATGAGATAAAATGATTGACTACACGGCGACTTTAACAAGCGAGACCTTATTGTTTCCAGTAATTCTTTAAGAAAGTTGAGTTTGATTTAAATTAAATCATATGTCTTGGAGTATCGTGAGTTCAGTGTCGGGATATGTATCAAATCGTGAAATGAGGGTATCGTTACACCCCTAGAAATAACTTATTAATGTTAACAAATGAGACCTTATTGCAAAGTCATTTTTTATTATGTGAGATTTGATAAGTTGAGTTTGATTAAATAATAACTCTTGATGTTTTGTGTGTCCCATCAGGTTATTGAAAAGGATCTGCCCACATACCTGTAGTCATTTGATCAAACCTGATCTCCGTCGTGTGTGTGTGTGTGTGTGTGCGCGCGTGTGTGTATGTGTGTGCGGCACTCGTCTCCTCTCTGGCCTCGGACTGGACGTCGGCGTGGTAAAGCCCAGATCTGTGACGGCCGTTCCTCAAGCCTGTGTTCAGGAAGGGACGGCCTGATGTCCTCCGGCGTGCAAATCCTCTGGGATCGACCCGATGATGTCCAGACGCGCTCCAGAGACGAGCAATGCCTGTCCTCACTGGAAATCTCACGCATGATATTAAACAGTAGCGTCACAACGTCCTCTCTGGCCAGTTCTTTCACACATCACGTGTTTACTACACCCAGTGCTTATCTACACATTTATCACACACTCGCAGATAAAAGGTACAAAAGCTGTATTTTTTATTTTTTTAAGTTGCATTTTTGTTCCTTTTAGATACTGATTTATACTTTACACGGTGTCGTGTTAATAACTAATGATCTTTGCAACAGAAGTTAATCAATCAGAACTAACTTTATCTGTAGGTCAAGTCATCTTCATTTATAGGTCAAACACCTGTCATGTCTAACTGAGGCTTTGTTTACACGGAAACGATCTGAAGAGAAAACGCAAAAGTGGCGTTGCGTTATCACTTTTTATTCTGCGTTTAGACGAGCGTTATGGGGGGAAATCTGCGTGCGTATGGTGACGCAAAAGTGTGTGAAATTGGATGTTGTGTGCACTCCAGACGGCTAGGTGGCGATGTGAAGCACTGAAAGTGAAAGAGACGCTGACACAGTTTGTCATGTTTAATACCATAGACATGTATAGAAAGGCTAGATGGCTTACCGGCGCTGAGAGCCAATGGGACCCGACGACGTCACACGGCGGCCATCTTAGGACAGGACCGCTCGTCCAGTTATAACATTAAAGTCTATTGTGCATGTAGTGCTGAAATAACTATATTTTGCTCAATCTTCAACCGATTTTCAAACGGCTTGTTGTGTCATAAACGTCAGGGATGCGGCTATTTAACTGCATACTTGTGAAAAATTATAGCCACGGAGTTTATTAAACATCGGCATCAGCACAAATCATAGCCACGTTAATAAGGTTTGTAATAAACCAAACCGTTTGTAAATCCGTCAAGAATTCAGCAAGTTACGAGCATTTTAGTTGGCGTATGTCACTCACCTTCTGTAGTCTCCTGACCTAAGATGGCCGCCAAGTGACGACACAGCTGACTCCGCCTTGAGCCATCTAGCCTTTCTATACATGTCTATGTTTAATACGGTAAAGCTGCTGCTTTAACCCTCGTGCTCTTCGCGTGTCGCTCAAAAATGACCGATTTTTTTTGTTTTGTTTTTGTCAATGAAATTAATGCTATATTTTAGTTTGATAATGTTTTGTTATTTTCCTGTACTTGCGCATGCCTGTGACGTAAACGCGTACGCGACGCCTTCACTGTCTAGCAGACTTTTGCGTTTTTACCATAGACAGTATATAAACGGTTTTTACCCTTTAGACGGGAACGCGACGGTGGAGCGTTTTTAAGATTTCCACTCTGGAGGGTGGTTTCACTTTTTTGCGTTTTTAAGCCCCAAAAACGCCGTCGCCGTGTGAACGAAAGGCACATCCCATAAAATATTTTTACGTTTTCACCCGCGAGCGTTCTCGTGTAAACAGGGCCTGAGATTTTAGTAATATTTCATAAATTTAACAGCACATTATCATGCTCATGGGTCTCTGATGTATGAATCTATGAGTCAATGTATGACTACTTGTCAGTAGTCAAGATGACTTGCAGTTAAATTAATAAAATATTATTATTATTATTTGAAGTCATGAACCCTGCTTCACAAACTTTAAATTAACTGCATGAAAATGAGTGGAATTGATATTTCTGTTAAATGTCAAATCAAATCAGCGTCAATTATATAATTTAAAAAAAAAAAAAATCTCCAAGACATAACACAATGAATACTTTTACATAAAAAATTAGTTATGCGTGACTGTTGTCAAATGTCAGGCGAGATAAAAGAGAAATTCACAATTTTTCTCCCTGTGTATTTAATATCTGGGGAATTTTGGTGATGTTTTGACATTGATTTCTGAACTGTTTCTTGATATATTCAGATGTAATAAATATCTCGACTAGTATAGTGAGAAGTGTCCTGAACTGATGATGCAGTGTGAGTGTTGTGCAGGAGATGGCGCTGTTTACTCATTATTATTTTTAATCATTAGGTTTTTCTCAATTTTGAATTCCAAGTAGAGCTTTCAAATTTCCTTAAAATAATATTAGAATTATGATTACATTAAATGTCTTTAATGCCATTTTATGTTTATGCCATGGTTTAATGTGTATTCAAATCCATCCATGCCTGACGTGTTTTTAAAAGACGTATTTATTTATTTTTATTGCAAGAAAAGTAATGGCACTGCACTGAATACATTAACATAAAAGGAAATGGGAGAAAACATAAAAAAAGCGATACTAGGAAAACTTTTTTTTTATTTTATTTTTTTATATACAATTACAATAGAAAACATAGTATCAACATGTAAAACAAGAACAGCCTCCAGAGGAGAGAAGAAAAAGGAAGAAAGAAAAAAAACATGACAAAACCTCAAGAATGGATACGCAAATAAATAACGGAAAAATAAGCAAAATGCGAGAAAATTTAACGGTTTTTTTTAAAGAGAGCACAACAAATATTTGTAAAATTCGTTGAGAAAAACTCGTATGAATAACGGTTTATGATTAGAAAATGTACATTTGTGAATATGAAATTCTGCTAGATGGAAAACGTCGCAGAGCCGCCGCCGGGTCCGGGTGACGTCATCGCTGGCGCACGAGCGCGCATCGGACTCGTACATGATCGAGCGCGCGCGCAGACTCTTGGACGCAGATCATGTTCTATATCCTCCTCTTCTTCTTCTTCGTTTGACTGTTTTTGATCGCCGTGTGGACCGGGTCTGATGGAGGGACTGGGGGCCGCGGCGCCGGAGGACTCGGACTCGGTGATCGGCTCCGGGATTGACGCTGCAGATCTCGGTATGCACTGCGGAGGATCTCTTACATTCACGCATCATCTCACTAAAGCCTCGCGGTCACGCGTGTGAGTTGCGCTGCCACAACATGTCAGTTATTACACGCGCGAATATGAAGTATCTGATGACAGCACCATATGAATAATAGTGTTTTCATTTGATACAATCACTGAACTATTGTAGGCTACTGCCATATACCTTCACTGTAAGTGCTTAGATTATTAATGTTCTGTTTATTTCCATACAAATATTGCTCTGCTGTAAAAATATACCGAATAGGCTACATGATTTATGAATATGACAGTCGGTACTCTGCTGTAATAATATACAAAATACATGGTTTATGAATATGATGACTATCAGTACACTATATATTAAAAATACCACAATGTATTTTGAAAAAAATACATTGAAAAATCCAGTATTTGAAACGAGTTACAATCTTTGATGTAGGCCTACCTTAAAGTAGATGAATATCAGAATCAAAATGAGATTTATTGCCAAATATGTATTGCCAAAGGAATTTATCATTGTGAAGTTTAGAGAAAATAAAATAGAATAATATTTTTAAATTGTGTGTGTGTGTATAATATATATATATATATATTAGGGCTGTCAAAAGATTGATCGTGATAAATCAAATCCAAAATAAAAGTTTGTGTTTGCATAATATGTGTGTGTGCTGTGTAGAATTATTATGTATAAATACACACACATTCATGTATATATTTAAGGAATAATTGCATTTATATACTGTATATACATTTATATAATTTATATTATATATAAATATTTTATTTATAAATATAACTTTTCTATAACATTTTTCTTAAATATATACATGATTGTGTGTGTTTTTATATATATAAATAATTATACACAGTACACACACATATATTATGTAAACACAAACTTTTATTTTGTATGCGATTAATCACGATTAATCTTTTGACAGCCCTAATATATATATCGTATATATAATAGATACATTTAAATAGAATATATATATATATGTATATATTGCATATTTATGCAAAATATATACATATATTTGGCAATAAATCTAATTTATTGAGATTTATTAATTTATTTTTGGTTTTTGACCAAGTGCATCTAGAATGATTTTTTTTAACATTTCTAATATTATATATATATATATATATATATATATATATATATATATATATATATAATTTATATATAAATTAATATACTTATTAATTTATATACCCAATATATATATATATATATATATATATATATATATATATATATTAGAAATGTTAAAAAAAATTAATTCTGGATGCACTTGGTCAAAAACCAAAAATAAATGAATGATCAATTCATATTTTAAACTTATTTAATTTCAACGCAGATAATAATCAACGCTCAGATAGATAAAACTGACTTGTACAAACATTTAATGTCAGTTTATGACAGATTTATTCAAACATGCATTAAATAATAAAGACATCACTAACAGGTTCAATAAAAATATACTGAATATGTAATACAGTGCTTTTTTTTTTAGCAAAATGTTCTTCTCTAGAGTTATTATTTTTCATCTAAATGAGTAAATCTGGACATTGAAGCGAGTGAAGTGTAACGTCACGTGACAGTGTGTGTCCTACAAGCTTTATCGACGTCGTTCCCCGGAGAGATTGTTTTATAGACGACAGGAAGCTTCATTCTGTTTGTATTGATGCGTTCGGACGCAGTGTGTTTGTTTACAGTA
>NC_136880.1:42240054-42247554 GCF_949152265.1 Phoxinus phoxinus | reverse complement strand
ATCTCAATGTCAAAAAAGTGACCCATGTGACTGGTTTTGTGGTCCAGGGTCACATATGAGGATTTGTTTTCTGTAGACTAATAAGAAAATAAGAAAAATGAGAATATGGTGCAAAAGTTCATTTATTTCAGTAATTCAACTTAAAATCTGAAACTAATATATTATATAGACTCATTACATGCAAAGTGAGATATTACAAGTCTTTATTTGTTATAATTTTGATGATTATGGCTTACAGCTTATGAAAACCATATTCTAATTTTTCGAGTTTCTATAGCGTCAAAATCAATATTTTGAGTGATGATTATGAAGTCTGCGTCACGTTCAGGTCATGTGAGACGTCTCTGGTTGTGTAAGATCTGAACATGAGCTGTGTGTTGCCGTTGCAAGCGGCTCATGTGTCAGTGGAGTATTATAGAAACACACACACGACCAGACAGGGACTAACAAACATGTAACGCTCACTTAAAATATAACGTGAGTGATGAAATATTCATCATTACTCCAGTCTTCAGTGTCACATGATCCTTCAGAAATCTGAATAATATGATGATTTAATGCTCGAAAACCATTTCTGATTATTATCAATGTTGAAAACTGCTTCATATTTTGTGGAAACTGTGATACAGGATTCTTTGATGAATAGAAAGTTCAAAAGAACAGCATTTATTTGACATCTTTTGTAACATTATGAAATGTCTTTACTGTCACTTTTGATCAATTTAATGCATCCTTGCTGAATAAAAGCATTAATGTCTTTAAAATAACATGCCGTGACCCCAAAACCTTTGATGTACAGTATTACATATTTGATCAACATGTGAGTGAGTGAGTGAGTGGAGGTGGGGCTCATTTGCATATTCATAGAACCACGCATACTAAATTAGGCAAGGGTGTCGGGTTACATTCAAGATATTTTAAGGCATGAACAATTTTCTTCTAAGGATTTTTTTTATTTTTTATATGTAATTTTATGTGATCAAAGATGAGTTTTAAGCGATAAAATTATTAACTACAGGGGGACTTTAAGAGAAATAAAAATATGCACAAATCTGAGCAGTTTTTTTGGGCGGGATTTCTTTTTTTATTTGATCAAATGAAACAACATGTAAACAGTAATTATCATAAAGAGTTTCCCCCGTCTTGTTTCCAGTGTAGCTTTAAGATATCAGATTTATTTTGATTTCATAACACGAGATAAGTGCAGTTAAATCACTCATATTGCACTCAGGAGGAGTTAGTCATGTTATGAATGCGGTGTGATTGACATGTGCTCGAGATCCCGCGGGATTGAGGGGATGAAACGAACGCAGTCGTCTTTGAGTTCTGTCATGTAGTGTGACACATCGTGTGTGTGTGTGTGTGTGTGTGTGTGTGTGTGTGTGTGTGTGTGTGTGTGTGTGTGTGTGTGTGTGTGTGTGTGTGTGTGTGTGTGTGTGTGTGTGTGTGTGTGTCGACGCCACGGGCTGCTGTCTTTACATAAGGCTTATGTAACTAAACTGAGTGAAGAAGAGACTCTTCCAGCTGTTGAGATCAGATAAGGTGATTATTAACAGCTTCATCATCACACACACACACACACAACACAAGACGTCGTTCAGAACCAGAGATTCATTTCTCATGAGACTTAATGGAGTTCTCAGGTGTGTTTAGTTTTGAGATTTAACGTCATCTCAGATGCTTGATCTAAGAAATGAATCAATAGTCAGTAGTTGCCGAGAAGTAGAAATCGTGAGCACATGACTCTATCTGCTCTTCTTTTAATTGTTTAGGAGAAACTCTCATCTGTCATTTTTCTCGAACGAGCTGATACTTAAAATCTCTGTGGATACTCTTTCAAAGCTCAGGAGACTTTACTAAAATTATTTAAAGGTAGGGTAGGTCAGAATTGTCTAAAAAAAACTTGTATTCAAATTTGTTTAAACTGTCTTTATATACCAATACATAATTAAAATGCAAGTACTCTGAAATAGAGAGTATAAAAAACTGAGTGACTCTAGTGTATTTAATCTTCAATAAACACAGCTCATTAATACCATTCACTCCCACCTAAAAACGGGTGCGCGACTGCGCGCACGTGGGCGGAGCCAGTAATAGCGGCGGTAGTCATGGCGACGGAGAGTGACAGTCGCACAAGCCAATCCTGTGATTCGTCCCGAATGGAAATAATGAGCTGTGTTTAATGAAGATTAAATACACTAGAGTCACTCAGTTTTTTATACTCTTTTTATCAGAGTACTTACATTTTAATTATGCAGTGATATATATAGAAAGTTTAATCAAATTTGGTAAAAAGTTTTTATATAAATCCTACCTACCCTACCTTTAAAGTCCCCCTGTGGTGAAAAAAATCCAGCTTTTAATGTTGTTTATATGTCTTTTTAATAAGCTTTAACACAAAGCATGTGTAAATTCAGTATTTTCTGCTTAAAACTGCAGTGAACCAAAGACAGTCTCAAAAACACGGTTTGAAATCGCTGGTGTTTCTGACGTCACACACTACCTTGTAACCAATCAGATCAACGTGTGATCGTCACCCAGTGGATCTCTGAGTGAGTGAGTGGAGGCGGGGCTCCTTTGCATATTCATAGAACCGTGTAACCAATCAGATCAACGTGTGATCGTCAACCAGTGGATCTCTGAGTGAGTGGAGGCGGGGCTCCTTTGCATATTCATAGAACCATGTAACCAATCAGATCAACGTGTGATCGTCAACCAGTAGATCTCTGAGCTGAGTGGAGGCGGGGCTCATTTGCATATTCATAGAACCATGTAACCAATCAGATCAATGTGTGATCGTCAACCAGTGGATCTCTGAGCTGAGTGAGTGAGTGGAGGCGGGGCTCATTTACATATTCATTGAACCATGTAACCAATGAGATCAACGTGTGATCGTCAACCAGTGGATCTCTGAGCTGAGTGAGTGAGTGGAGGCGGGGCTCATTTGCATATTCATAGAACCATGTAACCAATCAGATCAATGTGTGATCGTCAACCAGTGGATCTCTGAGCTGAGTGAGTGAGTGGAGGCGGGGCTCATTTGCATATTCATAGAACCATGTAACCAATCAGATCAACGTGTGATCGTCAACCAGTGGATCTCTGAGTGAGTGAGTGAGTGGAGGCGGGGCTCATTTGCATATTCATAGAACCATGTAACCAATCAGATCAATGTGTGATCGTCAACCAGTGGATCTCTGAGCTGAGTGAGTGAGTGGAGGCGGGGCTCATTTGCATATTCATAGAACCATGTAACCAATCAGATCAATGTGTGATCGTCAACCAGTGGATCTCTGAGCTGAGTGAGTGAGTGGAGGTGGGGCTCATTTGCATATTCATAGAACCACACATACTAAATGAAGCAATGGTGTCGAGTTACATTTAAGATATTTTAATGAATGAAGAATTTTCTTTCAAGGAAAAATATCGCTTGAATATGTCATTTTGGTGATTAAAGATGAGTTTTAAGGGATACAATCGTTGACTAAAAGAAATAAAAATATGCAGAGGAGTTTCAGTTATGTTAGTTATGTTATGTTAACTAGGTAGTTGTATTTATAGTAGAACAATTTTAACTTAATTGTCTGTTTGTGTCTGTATCAGTTGTGAGTTCTTAAGAGTATCATGTCTTTGATGTTGTCGTATGGCGGCGGGTATAATGAAGACGTCAGCGTGGTCTCATGATGCTGCTGTGGACTGGATTCTGTTAAACACGAGTGGAGAGACTGGATTAGTCCAGTGACGCGTGAAGTGCTCAGAGAAATCAGAGCAACGCTGACCCGAGTGAAAATATCATTTCTCAGATTGCTCATTCTAAGTAAAAGGTTTTTCGGGAGATGATGATGATTATATGGGACAGGACAGCAGGCACCTGTGAGGATCAAATGTGTCAAACGCTAGAGATTAAAGGTGTATGCTTTGGCCTAGATATGAATATGATTTTTTTTCATCTTCCCACAAGTCAAGGTGTCAGAATGTTTAATGTAAGAAGAAAAGAACAGTTAAAAGTGAAGTTAAATATAAAAATAATCAAAGCAGGTTTTCATTTTTGTGTTGCCCAACTTTCAGGGTGCCACACCGGTTTCTAAGGTGTTGTTAGGGTGTTTTGGGTGGTTGCCAGTGCTTCATTAGAGAGTTGCTAGGGTTTTCTGTTGAGTTTTCTAGGGCATTGCTAGGGGGGTTCTATGGTGTTCTGTGTGGTTGCTAGGGCATCCCTATGCGGTTGCCAGGTTGTTGTTAGGGTGTTTTGGGTGGTTTCCAGTGCTTGGTTATTTTGGTGGCTAGGGTTTTCTGTGTGGTTGCTAGGGCATCCCTCTACGGTTGCTAGGGTGTTGTTAGGGTGTTTTGGATGGTTGCCAGTACTTGGTTATTGGGGTGGCTATGGTTTTCTGTTTGGTTGCTAGGTCATTGCTAGGGGGTTTATATGGTGTTCTGTGTGGTTGCTAGGGCATCCCTATGTGGTTGCTAGGGTGTTGTTAGGGTGTTTTGGATGGTTGCCAGTACTTGGTTATTGGGGTGGCTATGGTTTTCTGTTTGGTTGCTATGGCATTGCTAGGGGGTTTATATGGTGTTCTGTGTGGTTGCTAGGGCATCCCTATGCGGTTGCTAGGGTGTTGTTAGGGTGTTTTGGGTGGTTCAGTGTAGGGCTGCGCAATATATCAAAATTATCGAAATATCGCAAATGTATATATCGCGATATGCATATCGCAACAGCTTGCAATAACTGGGGTCATGAACAAAAGACAAAGTTTTGTAGCTTTAATAAGTATCAGGATATATTTAATTCATACAGTGAAAACTGAGCAATGTTTTATTTTAAAATTTTATGATTCAGTTTTTATTAAATAATCCTAATGTAGGATAACCTGAAACCCTGTGGTTTACACTGATGTTAAAATAACACTTCTTACGCTACAGTAAAACGCTGATGTTCACTTTCACAAGTTATAAGGATGTTTTCTTGTCATAAAAAGAATGTGAAACACATGTAGGTTATATAATTTTAAATATATTTTAAAGTTAATTTAAGTTTATTTTACACACTTTAAGCATTATCGTATCGCATATCGAATATCGCATTATTTAATTTTTATCGCATATCGCATTTTTCTTCAATATCGCACAGCCCTAGTTCAGTGCTTCATTAAGGGGTTGCTAGGGTTTTCTGTTTGGTTGCTATGGCATTGCTAGGGGGTTTCTATGGTGTTCTGGGTGGCTGCTAGGGCATCACTATGCAGTTGCCAGTGCTTTGTTATTGGGGTGGCTAGGGTTTTCTGTTTGGTTGCTATGGCATTGCTAGGGGGTTTCTATGGTGTTCTGGGTGGCTGCTAGGGCATCACTATGCAGTTGCCAGTGCTTTGTTATTGGGGTGGCTAGGGTTTTCTGTTTGGTTGCTATAGGGAATTGCTAGGTGGTTTCTATGGTGTTCTAGATGGTTGCTAGGGCATCACTATGCAGTTACCAGGGTGTTTTGGGTGGTTGCCAGTGCTTCATTAGGGGGTTACTAGTGTAGCACTGGTCTGGATTATCAGCAATAATTGATTAGCTTTTTAGATAGATTTGAATTTCGTCAGAAGAAATAGGGATCGCTAAGGAGACGGCGGGTTATCACGAGAAGTAACAGACAGACACAAGTCTAAATTAGAAATAGAAATATAATTGTTTTCACATGGAAGAAAAAATAATAAAAAGTCAAGAAGATAAAAGAAAGTAAAATGACAAGATCACATACAATAGACAACAAAACTGACTATGAAAATTTCCACCACGAGTGCACTCTTGTCGGTGTTCTCAAATATATACCCACATAGTCAGTTCAACACTCAGAAAGAAAAAACAAATAATATATAACAAAAGAAAGAACTTCAAGTATCTCTCTCGAAAAAAAAAAGTTAAATGTCTCTCAAATCTGGGTTGTGGTTGATTATACACCCTCAAAAAAAAAAAAAAAAAAAAAAAAGTTCTTTAAATCAAATTTGTCGTGTTCCAATGAGTAACACTGGAAACTCAAGGAAAGGATATCGGCCTCCTCTCCACGACGTGATGTCTTCTCTCTTTCAACAAACTTGGTTGGCTCGCCATCAAACACGGAGTCTACAGGATGTTACAGAAGGTCGTGCAGTCATCATTTCTCCACGAAATCAAGAAGAAAGAAAAGAAAAGAAAACGGAAAAAACAAAGGAGAGAGAAAAAACCTGGCCTCTGAATCAATAGCTTTCTTTCGTATACAGACACGTGGCCAACAATGGCGACGGTGAACTCTTTGTGATCGATTTTTCTTTTGCTCTCATACAGACGCACCTCAACTACAGACGTGCGTGATCATAAAATGGTGTCGGTGAACAAGTAGAATGTATTCCTCTATTCAGTCGGCTTCTTATTCAGAATGCATCAAATTAATTAAATCTCAACTTTAATACTTTATCAAAGATTTTTAATCTAAGATTTATCAAATGGATCACGACGATCAGATTGCGTCTGCTCCTCCCAATCTTGTCTCTTCTGTCATCGCGCATGCTCGTCAACACCCATGGCGCGAATGACAAAGAGCTCTCATTGGTTGATCACTGAGCTTTTATTATAGAATGAATTCGCATATTTTTCTTAATATTCTTAATTTTTATATCTCTTGTCGACTTTTATTAAGGGGACATCTTATCACTAAATGGTGTATAAATTAAATAATTACATTTATTTAACCTGTGTTACACTAGGGTTGTTTCTTAAATCAAAAATGACATTTACTCATGCTGCAAGTCGAGTTAAAACATTCTCCTTTGATGACGCATCTCTGTGATTTCTTTGTTCGGTCCGCTCAGCCTCTCGTCACACACGCAGGGCCGAAGCGTGACGCGTGTGTGTGTCTGAGGTTGTAAACACTAGCACAGGAGAGCTGAAGGCCAGAGCTTTATTTAGCATTTCCTCAGCCGTAATCCGCTGAGTTTTGCTGCAGATCAGCGCCTCATCCAGTCCAACTCTCTGACACGAGAGCATAAACACGAGCAGTGATACGGACGCCTCACGGACACATTTGATGTAGTAATAATGTTCTCATCTCACCCTGACAGAAGAAGCTTTAGCTGCGTATCTACTTCGTCTCCTAAACCGTATTTGGAGACATGAAGAGTACAAGAGCAGGTCATTTGATCTTGGATGAATTAGATGCAATATCAATATATTTTCTCATATAATCCAAAAAGTGCACAATATATATATTTTTTTTTTACTGTATTCATACCATGCAGTGTTATTTTAGTATTATTGTAGTATTTATTCATATTTTTAAAAAGCTTTAATGAATTTTTAGGACACATTAATATCTCAAAGCCATGTTTACCCGCTCAACTCTTGGGTCTTTTCTCTGATTTCTGGCTGTTATTGAAGCACTAAAGCAGTTTTATAACTCTATACTAGTTTTAATGTTGATGATGGTTTATCTGTCAGACTGAACACTAGGGAAGAGATGTGAGCGTGCAGAAGATCTGAGGTAAAGCTGAACTG
>NC_136880.1:42235054-42237554 GCF_949152265.1 Phoxinus phoxinus | reverse complement strand
TCCATCTATCTATCCATCCATCCATCTATATATCCATCATATATCCATCCATCTATATATTCATCCATCCATCATATATCCATCCATCTATCTATCCATCCATCCATCTATATATCCATCATATATCCATCCATCTATCTATCCATCCATCCATCTATATATTCATCCATCCATCTATATATCCATCATATATCTATCCATCAATCTACCTATCCATCCATATATCCATCCATCATCTATCTATCCAACCATCCATCATATATCTATCTATCCATCATATATCTATCCATCCATCCATCATATATCTATCCATCCTTCTATCGCAAATGCCCTGCACATAATTCATTAGTTGTCCTTGTGTGTATAAAGTTATAGATAGTGAGTGTTTGAGACGTTGTGAGTCGCTTCCGGTCGTGTTCTCCGTGTCCTCGTCCTTGGCTCCGGCTTTTCCCGGTGTGATCCCCGGTGGGCGTAATCTCTGCTCTCTCATTGGCCGTCGGCCGGTCCAGGTGACCAGAGTCTCTCAGGGCATCAGATTATTCCTCCTGTCAATCCAATTGAGCGTTCTCCTCTCAGGACTGATCCCACTCCAAATAGAAACCAGCCACGCAAACCACAGCCGTAGGGATTCCTACGACATCTGAGGTGTGTGTTTCTGACTTTTATTCTTTCATACGGGAGATTTCAGTGCATAAAGTCTGTCAGTAACTGTTTTTGAGCTGCCATGAATCTTCAGGTTTGGGTTTTCGGTCTTTCGAGGCTGTTCCTCAAGTGCATTTATGATGTGTGTTGCATTGATATGAGCTTTCCAACATTTCAAGGCAGTTTGAGGATGTTTTTGTACAAACTTTAAACTTTTTTTTAATCAAAATCAATGAATCGTAATGAATTACAGTACAGTAGCACTGAACTACAATACTCTTTCTCTACTTGATCAGTATTTTTGTTTTCCTAAATATATATGTATATATTATACACACACATATAATATATAATAATAATATAATATTTTCCAGCAGTTATTTTTTGGCAAATTAAATGTAAATTTCTCATCTTTAGTGATTTACAGTTGCTGCATCTAGCCACCAGCTTTTGTTTTCTATATATTCATCACAAAATAATGTGGATGTTTTTATCCAGATCAATTAATCATAAGAAAACAGCAGCATTAAACTGCAAACAATCATATTATTAATGACTATTCTTGTTTTTTTTTTTTTTTTTCAGTTTGAGGATGTTTTTGTACTAACTTTTCTGACTGGCACTTGCTCGGTTCATTATCTCCTCTGTGTATCCTCGAGCCTCTCATCAGTTATTATTATATGTTCATAAAGCATCTTTTTAATTGATTGCCTCCAGCGCCGGCATGAAATTTGTCACGTTCTCCAGAGAACCAAACCAAAAGCTGTGCGAATATAATTGTTAAAGATGGCGGTGTTTTATGTAAATGAAATATAAATGAACTAGTATGATTTCTGAAGTAACGTTAGTTGTATGTTTTATAAGTAAACAGAACCGCGTTGATGTAGACGAACTGTGATGACTGTAATGTTCTCTTGTTAAATTCAGCTTGTTTTCGCATTAATACGAAGGCAGGTCCCCTCAGGCTCTCATCACCGACTGACTTTAATGTGTTCGGACAGTGTGTGTCCTGTCCTGACCTGCAGCCGGTTCTGCTGTTGTTTTTCATGATGTTTCAGGGTGAAATAGCGCAGAAATCACTCGTCTTTCGATTTACAGAAGCTGGCTGCATCTACTAGGGTTAAAACCCGAATTATCCACCTTATAATAAGGAACTATCCGTTTTATAAGAAACTATATAGATCGCCATAAAGTTCATTTTTGCCCGTTAAAAAATTATTATAAAATGGATAGTTCCGGTCCTTGATTCTGATTGGTTGAGCCGCGTTCGAAGCCGTTGTAAATTACTCAACACACACACACCTGTGACCGCATTACATTAGTGTTACTGCGCAACTGCCGTTTGTGATTCTTGTTGCTGCGTGTGTTGCTTAGCAACCTCTTTGGAACTACATTGCGTGGCGGAGGAATACATGTGTTATAACGTTATATCTTTTGTTGCTGGTGTTTGTTTTATGAATAAAATTAATATTCAAACTAATATTTTTATGGAGTAACCGTTTCATAAAAGCAATAAGCCCCTTGCAGCCGTGTTTTACAGTGGATTTAGAACAGATAATGTGGTTTTACTCCGCTCCGCGTCGCTGCTAACAACGCCCTCTAAATTCACTGTAAAACACAGCTTCAATGGGCTTATTATTGATTTATTTTATGTCAGATTAACATTCATCTAGTTTTTTATTAGAATCAATTCAGCGTAAAGAAACAGTAGCACTGAGCTACACACTCTTTCTCTACTTGATCAGTATTTTTGTTTTCCTGAAGAAAATGTTATATACCTGTATGTATTATAATACACATAATAGAATAGGCTGTATATATAATAATATAATATTTTCTTGCAGTTTTTTGCCATATT
>NC_136880.1:42215054-42230054 GCF_949152265.1 Phoxinus phoxinus | reverse complement strand
AATTGCATATAAAATGTGAAATTATCATATTTATTTCTGAGATCATAACGTGATGTCAGTGAATCAGACATGCAACTCACAGGTGCAACCGCGCATCATAGCCGCGTTAATTCCATTACCCTTCAAACTGCGCAAATTGTAATTGCGAATCGAAAATACGCCCAATGGAAACTCGTCAATTTCGCAAAAACTTTTTTTAACAAAAGGGTGTTTTTTTAGGCAATTTGGAAAAATAAATATTTAGCAGAACTGCAATGGAAACAGTTTTTGCGCATTTACAGTCACCTGACGTCGATGACGCGGTGTGTTTGGACAGAATACGAGACAAAGCTCTTTATTAAACTCATAAAAGACAAAAGAATTACGGGAATACTGGATTCTAAACCTCAAAGAAATGCCACAATCAAGACCTCGAAGCAGAAATGAGGGAGAAACACAGAAACACACACATTAATGCTTGGATAACACACACACGTCTCCTTACATTAATAATAATGGCCAGTGCGGTGACTGGGACATACATAAACTTAGCAACATCTGTTGCCATGATGTTTGGAAGGACTTATCGCGAGAGGAAAAGGTTTAGTTGCATAATATCGGTTAATGGAATCACCGTCATTTCGCAGTCGTTTTTTGTCGACATTTAGAAAAAAATCGCAAAAGTTTTGCGCAAATCTGTAATGGAGACGCACCTGATGTAACCGAGACGTCACCAGGGATGATCGTTAGTGTAAGGCCCGGCTGATCGGCCCGACTTCCGGCCATATTACTAAAAAGGACGCGTGTGTTTTTAAAAGTAATTTGGTTAAATAAGACACATTCACATACGCAATCAGGAGGTGAAAAGCAAATGTCTTGGATTATTTCCAATCTTACATTAGCACAAAACGCTCATCCATCATTAATGGAACCTTTTTTTCTGATGTTTTATAAATGTTACTGGTTTTAGAATGTTCAGAGAACATTCAAAAGTAACATTCCCATAATGTTTGAAGAATGATCAAATGGAATGTTGGTACAACATAAAAACTGGATGTTTTGAACACTCCGAGAACATTCAAAAGTAACATTCCATTAATATTTAAACGTTAAAATTGAATGTTTCTGTAATGTTTGCATAACCAAGATTTTTTTGTTGTTGTTTTTTAAATGTTCAATGAACATTCGTAAAAAAAAAAATCATAGCTTAATGGCAAAATGTTCTAAGGAAATATATTTTTAATGAGGTTATAGTTTTTAAAACAAAGCGTTCTGAACATTTTCTCAGACTTTTATGTGGTTTAAATGAATCTTTTATTGTTTTATTAGCAAAGACGTTTACCTGTATTTAATTACATTTATTAACTATATGGGATTCTTGTCATAAAGTCTCTCTCTTGCTGTGTCGTTTCAGACGCTGCTCTTAAGAAGACCCACTTAACCGAGGTGAGCATCATTTATCATCCATACATCATCATAAAACTACAATTTTACTGCATGCAATCTTGAGAAGAGTTAAACGCTTAAGTGTTTCATTTTAGAGGAATATGTTATTGATCTGAGGTTTCAGAAATGAATGAGATTTAGTGTTAAAACTCCTCCTGAGAAATGTAAATAGCTCCAGATCACACAGTAAGAGTATTGTGGATAGCAGCTCAGATGATCTGTCTCTGAGAGATCCTCATCAGTGTGTGTGTGTGTGTGTGTGTGTGTGTGTGTGTGTCTCCTCAGATGCCGTCTTCCTCGTCTCAGCCCATCTCTGGCCTCGAGAAGAAGATCGGCCACAGGAGAGTCGATGCGTCCGGCGAGACCACGTACAAGAAGGTACGTCTCAGTCACAGCCTCAGTCACAGTCTCAGTCACAGTCACAGTCTCAGTCTCAGTCTCAGTCACAGTCTCAGTCACAATCTCAGTCACAGTCTCAGTATCAGTCTCAGTCACAGTCTCAGTCACAGTCACAGTCTCAGTCACAGTCTCAGTCACAGTCTCAGTCACAATCTCAGTCACAGTCTCAGTCTCAGTATCAGTCACAGACTCAGTCTCAGTCTCAGTCTCAGTCTCAGTCACAGTCACAGTCAGTCACAGTCTAAGTCACAGTCTCAGTCACAGTCTCAGTATCAGTCACAGACTCAGTCTCAGTCACAGTCACAGTCACAGTCAGTCACAGTCTAAGTCTCAGTCACAGTTACAGTCAGTCTCAGTCACAGTTACAGTCTCAGTCACAGTTACAGTCAGTCTCAGTCACAGTCTCAGTCACAGTCACAGTCTCAGTCACAGTCTCAGTCACAGTCTCAGTCACAGTCTCAGTATCAGTCACAGACTCAGTCTCAGTCACAGTCACAGTCACAGACTCAGTCTCAGTCACAGTCAGTCACAGTCTAAGTCACAGTCTCAGTCACAGTTACAGTCAGTCTCAGTCACAGTTACAGTCTCAGTCACAGTTACAGTCAGTCTCAGTCTCAGTCACAGTCTCAGTCACAGCCTCAGTCACAGTCACAGTCTCAGTCACAGTCTCAGTCACAGTCACAGTCTCAGTCTCAGTCACAGTCTCAGTCACAATCTCAGACTCAGTCTCAGTCACAGTCACAGTCACAGTCACAGTCAGTCACAGTCTAAGTCACAGTCTCAGTCACAGTTACAGTCAGTCTCAGTCACAATCTCAGTATCAGTCTCAGTCACAGTCACAGTCAGTCACAGTCTAAGTCACAGTCTCAGTCACAGTTACAGTCTCAGTCACAGTTACAGTCAGTCTCAGTCACAGTTACAGTCACTCTCAGTCACAGTTACAGTCAGTCACAGTTACAGTCTCAGTCACAGTTACAGTCAGTCTCAGTCACAGTCACAGTTACAGTCAGTCTCAGTCACAGTTACAGTCAGTCTCAGTCACAGTTACAGTCTCAGTCACAGTTACAGTCAGTCTCAGTCACAGTTACAGTCTCAGTCACAGTTACAGTCAGTCTCAGTCACAGTTACAGTCAGTCTCAGTCTCAGTCACAGTTACAGTCAGTCTCAGTCACAGTTACAGTCTCAGTCTCAGTCACAGTTACAGTCTCAGTCACAGTTACAGTCAGTCTCAGTCTCAGTCACAGTCACAGTTACAGTCAGTCTCAGTCTCAGTCACAGTTACAGTCACAGTTACAGTTACAGTCAGTCTTAGTCTCCGTCACAGTCTCAGTCACAGTCTCAGTCACAGTTACAGTCAGTCACAGTCTCAGTCAGTCTCAGTCACAGTCACAGTTACAGTCTCAGTCTCAGTCACAGTCACAGTCACAGTTATGCCTTCTGTACACCTAAAGACTTTGAAAAGATTTAGAAAAGACTTTATAAGATTATCAGCTCACATCTAAAGACTTGGTTTCACAGACTCACAGTCTCAGACTAAAGATTTTACAAACACTGAATCTTGTAGTGACACTATTTACAAGACTACAACTAATTTTTTCCTCCATTCAAATAGGCATTTTTGTGCATATTTTTTGTTTGATGAGTAAAAATATGTTAATTTATATTGTTTAATTACAATAAATCACTTTCTTTTCCAGGAATGAAAAAAATCAAATTAGACATTGTTATGTGAACATCTCTTAATAAAGAGTTGACTATTTAATGGGATGACCTAACTTTTTCACATGACTGTATATGGGGGTTATGAATCTATAGCCTATCATTATATGATGAGAACAATAGTTTGAACTAAATGTCTTGAAAGGGTATCATTTTAAATGCAGGCATGTCGATGGCTTCGGCAATATCGGTCCACTTCTTTTCTTTTTCCACTCTGTCGTGGTATAAATGGCCGTTTACATCAAAAAGACACGGCTGCTCTGCCCACAGCTCGACAAGGCGCTCCTCTTTATCCACGGTCCATTTTCGCCTACTTGGCGCTCGTTGTGTTTCCACGTCCGTCGACACGTTTCTTTGTTGTGACTGATGGCTTCCTGTTTCCGGTTTTCTGAGAACAAATGTATTGGTTGTTGATTGTTTTACGTCACTATGACTACGGTAGGACTTGCGATAATATCAAACATGTTTGATATGAAAGACTAGAGAAAGACTGGCATAAATCGGGTCGCCGACTGCAGATTATCACCTCACATTTAACAATCGAGACGACGGGAGCGCGCCGAGACTCCAGTAAGATTCCTAAAGACTGCCGGTCTTTAGTCTGGGACTGTGAAAAGTTCTTGCTTTCCCTGGGAATCGAACCCATGACCTTGGCGTCGCAAGCGCCCGCGCCAGCGCTCTACTGTTTGAGCTCCAGGAAAGCTTGTTCTTGTATCGTTCCTCCCGATATCCAGTGATTTAGTGTGATGTTTAACTGGTGTCAGAGAGTCTGAGTGTCGTGTGTCTTCAGACGACCTCGTCTGCCCTGAAAGGAGCCATTCAGCTGGGCATCGGATACACCGTGGGGAACCTGAGCTCCAAACCCGAGCGGGACGTCCTCATGCAAGACTTCTACGTGGTGGAGAGCATCTTCTTCCCCAGGTCTGTCTGAGAAAGGCCGCTGTTTGCAAAGTGCTTACACACAATCTCTGAAACAATGGCTCCATTTCTTGAAACTCTACACACAAAAACACACACACAACACGCCAAACATCTCTTGCTAAAGCAAACGCTTCTTTCAAAACTATTTAAGCTCTTCCAAAAATTGTGTTTTTGCGTAGCAACTCTACACACAAACATCAGTAATTCAACTTAAAAGGTGAAACTAATATATTATATAGACTCATTACATGCAAAGTGAGATATTTCAAGCCTTTATTTGTTATAATTTGGATGATTATGGCTTACAGCTTATGAAAAATCCAAATTCAAAATAAGAATATTGTGAAAAGGTTTTCATAAGCTGTAAGCCATAATCATCAAAATTATAACAAATAAAGGCTTGAAATATCTCACTTTGTCTATATAATATATTAGGTTCACCTTTTAAGTTGAATTACTGAAATAAATGAACTTTTGCACCATATTCAAATTTTTCCAGTTTCACCTGTATATATATATATATACATATACATATACACTGAGTATGCATACAAGCCAAGTCAAAAAGTCACATTTATTTCTAAAGCGTTTTGTGTGTGTGTGTGTGTGTGTGCGTGTGTGTATATACACATATAAATACTGTATATACATATAGTATGTAAATATATATTCACATAAATATATATAAATATATATTTACACTATAAACAAAAATTCAAAAGGGTAAAAATTATTTTAAAAAAATCAAAACCCTGAGTTTTGAAGTGATCAGTTTATGTACAAGTGTTTTCACACATGATCATCGGGAAATAATTGTGGCATTTAAATGGCAGTGCTTCTCAAATAAAACAAAAGAGCTGCTAGTTTTGAGTGATCGAGAACAGTGTTTAGAGTTTTGCAAAAAGTTTAATTTACAATAGCAAACTGAGTGTAAAGCATATAATGAGCTTGTAAACACTGTAAACCGTCTCTTCACACGGTAAAAAAAGCTTTTCTTACTTAGAATTTTTGTCTTGTTTCCAGTCCAAATATCTAAAAAAATCTTAAATTAAGATGCATTTACTAGATGAGTAAAATACCATAAGATATTATGTTTTGTTTTCTGGGGAAATAAATAAAAATTAAGTGAGTTTTTGCTTAAATTTTTTTATATTGTTTCTGTTTGAATTAAAATTATTTTTCTTACCCCATTGGTAGATAATTTAAGTATAAAAGTATATACTTAAAATATAGTATATACTATATATATATAGATATATATACAATTGTAGTATATACTTCAAATATAGTATATACTATATATATATAGATATATATACAATTGTAGTATATACTTCAAATATAGTATATACTATATATATATATATATACAATTGTAGTATATACTTCAAATATAGTATATACTATATTTGAAGTATATACTACAATTGTATATATATATATACACATATATATACAATTGTAGTATATACTTCAAATATAGTATATACTATATATATATACAATTGTAGTATATATATACAATTGTAGTATATACTTCAAATATAGTATATACTATATATATATATATATATTTATACAATTGTAGTATATACTTCAAATATAGTATATACTATATATATACAATTGTAGTATATACTTCAAATATAGTATATACTATATATATATATATACATATATATACAATTGTAGTATATACTTGAAGTATATACTACAAAAAAATTATAGTATATCTCACTATAGTGTTGCCTTGGCTTTTGGCTTGTTAGTTGGGGACATTTAATATTCAACAATATTATTGATCATTGACGATGACGATGACACAATTGTCTTCTAGAAACAAACTTTGTTGTTTTATTTTCATGTTATCACTGTAAAGCTGCTTTGATACAATCTGTATTGTAAAAAGCTCTATATAAATAAAGCTGACTTGACTAGTATAACCAGTGCTTTTGGTAGCAGTGACATGTGATGCGATGTCATCCTGAGCATCAATGAAATGATTCGGATGTCATGTGACGTCCTCCGTGTCTCTGTTTTCTCCCAGTGAAGGCAGTAATCTGACGCCGGCGCATCACTATCCAGACTTCAGGTTTAAGACATACGCTCCGGTGGCGTTCCGCTACTTCAGAGAGCTCTTCGGCATCCGACCCGACGACTATCTGGTGAGACGCGTCACACACACACTCATCAAAACACACTGCCTTCGACACGTTCAGGGGTGTGGTTCCCGAAAGCATCGTTAGCCACTGTATCCCAATGTATCCCAGCAAGCAATTTTGCGTTAAAAAGACGTATAATAGCCGTCTAAACAGCCCAGACGTCTAGGCTAAAACAAGGAATGTTTTTAATTTAAGGCGAGACACTAGGTGAATTGGGTAAAAATTTTAACTAGCAGATATCACCATGAAACTTTCCCAGTTGGTTACCTACATTAAGATGAGAAAAAAATGTATTACAAGTTTTCTGTAATTTAATGTTTAAATATGCAAATTAGGCAATATCTAATTAAATATGCGATAATTTGCATATATTTAAAAAAACGAAATCTGAGTAGGCCTATTGGATAAAGCCAGGTTCAAAATTATTTTTTCATTGTGTTCACATATTAGATGGGAAAGAAATTACAGAGGGATTTATGGATATCTACTTTTGTTGTAAATCAGAATATACTGTCAATAGCCTTAAAAAAATAAAAGATTTTCGCCATGTTTTTTGGAATAAAATGTTCTATAAATCAGGCTAGGAATAATATATTTACAAATCCCTCTGTAAATGTCTTCATAATATAACTATGCACAAGACTGGAGGGTTTGGTGTGTATCGGTGCGACTGAAGTGGAGATTTCAGACTTGAAGAATGAGAGAAAAGCCATTTTGAGAAAACGGGCTTTAAAGATTTATCATCAGCCAATGAGATTGTGCATTCAGCCCTTTTACTGTCACGATTGGCTGCTGATAAAAAGGAAATGACCATATTTGGACCCGACAGCATTGTACAGGAGAGAGAGAGCGGTGTGTGTGATGACGGCGATGACAGAGATGTTGATTTATAACGCCAACTTTTGTTGAATTTATGAGAAATCTACAGACGCAAATAGACACAGTTAGTAAAATAAAGACCTAAATGTGTATTTTGGACTTTTTTTCACCACAAGTCTGAAAGAAGACATGTTAATGAAGACAAATATCACAAAATCTCAAAATTGACCAGTGAAAAAACAACAATGTTTTTGCCTGCCGTGTCTCGACTTAATAGACGTCTAAACCATAGACCAAGAATAGACTACACTCTAAAAAATGCTGGGTTGTTTTAACCCAATTTTGGGTCAAATATGGACAACCCCAGCCATTGGGTTACATTTTTAAATTGCATTTTTGATCCAACGTTTGGGTTTGTCCATATTTGACCCAAAATTGGGTTAAAACAACCCAACATTTTTTAGAGTGTAGTCATCAATTAGATAAAGAAATGAAATGAGTGAATAAATGAAACCAAACGCCTTGTAATCACGGTTTACTTTGATGGAATATCATCTCGCAAGTTATTTTGGCAAAAATGACATGTAACCAAATTCGAGGTTATTTTGTCTATAAGTGTGTTACTCACAGCCGGACTATATCGGGTCTATAGTTAACCGAGACTCTGAGATGACGGATATTGCTGGCTGGGATTCGCAAACAGCATCGCAGAGTTGTGTGTGTGTGAGCGACAGATCTCGACTTGTGGTTAAAAGAAGAGTTTCTAGTTAGCAAGACATGTGGACTCAATAAATCTTTATCTTACAAAATAAGCAATCTGACATTCAGTGTAATCTATATCTATTATTTATAATACATACAATTACGTCTTTTAGTTTGTCAAGAGATTTAAAGCACAGTTTTTGAAGCGTGCGCATGTGTGAACGAGCTCTAGTGCGTGAGAACGAATCTATGATTGAATCTGGAAATAAAGCAAAATAACTGAGAGAAATGTGAAATATTCCTCAGATGCCATATCCATAATTTATAGCAAAGCATCTAGCAATAATTCGATCTCAAACAGATTCATTAAAAGAAGTTATTACTGGTTTCGGGAAACAGTCGTGACTCGCTAGTTGGTTTCTTCAACTCCGTTAAAGGGTTAGTTCACCCAAAAATGACAATTCGGTCAGTGCGAGAATAATTTTTGTGTGCAAAAAAATCCCAAAATAAGGACTTTATTCAGTTCTTGATGTTCTTCAGTGTGTTCCTCTGAGTGAGTTCACGTAGTGTAACAGCGCAGCGCTTCTGGTGTGTACGTCAGAACGGAGGCTCACTATTGGCCGACGCTGGTCATGTGTGTGATGCTGGCCAATAGTGATCCTCCGTTCTGACGAAGCGCTGCGCTGTTTAGAGGATGGATACCCGATGGGCCGGGTTCGGTCAGATATTTAGAATTGATGTTCGGCTCGGACTCGGTCACATCAGCACGAATATAGGTAGCCAATGTGCCTGATGCTTTCACTTGATGCAAACATACATTTTTGTGATTAAAATACATGTAAAATATTACCATAACATCTGTCTTCCTGTGTGCGGAAATTTGTTTATGTAGCCATGACAACGAAACACGTGCATGCGCGCCTGTGTTACGTGCGCTTGTTGCTCCGCGCGTGCCGATGCGCTCATCTGTGGACATTTCCGAATGCCTTCCTACAGTTGCTTAATAAAAGCGGCTTTCCACACAAACAAACGTACTTGATAAACTTAAAGGTTGGGTAGGTCAGAATTGTCTAAAGAACTTTTTTTCAAATTTGTTTAAACTGTCTTTATATACCAATACATAATTAAAATGTAAGTACTTTGAAAAAAAGAGTATAAAAACTGAGTGACTCTAGTGTATTTAATCTTCAATAAACACAGCTCATTAATTCCATTCACTCCCACCTAAAAACGGGTGCGCGACTGCGCGCATGTGGGCGGAGCCAGTAATAGCGGCGGTAGTCATGGCGACGGAGAGTGACAGTCGCGCAAGCCAATTACTTGTTTCGTCCCGGTAGGAATTAATGAGCTGTGTTTTTTGAAGATTAAATACACTATAGTCACTCAATTTGTATACTCTCTTTTTCAAAGTACTTACATTTTAATTATGTATTGGTATATAAAGACAGTTTAAGCCAATTTGAAAAAAAGTTATTTAGACAATTCTTACCTACCCAACCTTTAAGGTTGAGCCGCTGTAGTCACTCAGACTATTTTAAACATCGTCTTTACTAACTTTCTGGGCCGGCAAGTTTCAATTACAACAGAAGCCTATGGAGGAGTGAGACAGCGCTCAGATTTAATCACAAATATCTTCATTTGTGTTCTGAAGATAAAGGAAAGTCTGACGGGGAACAACATGAGGAAGAGTCATTACTGACAGAGTTTATATGTCTGGGTGAACTAACACTTTAAGCAGCGAGTTACGGCGTTGTGCGGGAAACACACCCCAGATTGAGTTCTGTAGCTGTAAAAATGATGTGCAGATGCTGAGGTTTATTTGTGAATGTGTGAACATATCCCAGAAGAAAATATTATTCCTCAGAGGTCGCTTTTTCATAACTCCACAGATCTCATTTATGTTTCATTGAAGTATGAAAGTTGCACATTTAACTTCTTTAGGGAATATCGGATACATTGAAAATGTATTTTTCAGGATTCTTTGAGGAATAGAAAGTTCTAAAGAACAGCATTTATTTGAAATATAATCATTTGTAACATTATTAATGTCTTTACTGTCTCTTTTGATCAATTTAATGTGTCCTTGCTGCATATAAGTAATAATTTTTTTTAAAAATAAATTAAAAAATCTTACTGACCCCAATCTTTTAAACACATGTGTATGTTTGAATACAATATAATTATTAATAATTTTCACTTTAAAAAATAAGTAGTATGCAATCTTGATCCATTTGTCTTTATTTTACTAATTTGATGTTTTACTAATATAAATCTTTTTTGCTTTGAATCACATGGTGTAATGTTCATATTGGAGCTGAGGAATAGAAAGTTCTAAAGAACAGCATTTATTTGAAATATAATCATTTGTAACATTATTAATGTCTTTACTGTCACTTTTGATCAATTTAATGCGTCATTGCTGCATATAAGTAATAATTTACTTTATTTTTTAATAAAAAAACTTGTGTATGTTTGAATAAAATATAATTATTAATAATTTTCACTTTAAAAAAATAATTAGTACTCAATCTTGATCCATTTTACTAATAAAGTAAAGTAAATACTAATATAAACTTTTTTGCTTTGAATCACATGGTGTAATGTTCATATTGGAGCTGAACGGTTTGGATCTTAACTCTTGAGGGTGAAGAGTTCATGTAGGGCAGAGCTGAGGCTCATGGGAAGGTTAATGCGTCATTATGATGTGAGAGTCTGGAGCTTAAATGAAACCTAAACGTATTAGCTGTGTGAAAGCACATGGACACTTTCTAAGCCTATGGCCCACACACACACACACAGACACACACACACTTACACATGCACACACACGTCTAGTTCACTATCTCTGTGAGGACTCTCCATAGGCGTAATGTTTTTTTACTGTACAAACTGTATATTCTCTCCCCTTACACACAACCCCTAAACCTACTCATCACACACACACACACACACACACACACACACACACACTAACCCGACCCCTAAACCTACTCATCACACACACACGCACACACACACTAACCCGACCCCTAAACCTACTCATCACACACACACACACACACTAACCCGACCCCTAAACCTACTCATCACACACACACGCACACACACACTAACCCGACCCCTAAACCTACTCATCACACACACACACACACACTAACCCGACCCCTAAACCTACTCATCACACACACACGCACACACACACTAACCCGACCCCTAAACCTACTCATCACACACACACGCACACACACACTAACCCGACCCCTAAACCTACTCATCACACACACACGCACACACACACTAACCCGACCCCTAAACCTACTCATCACACACACACGCACACACACACTAACCCGACCCCTAAACCTACTCATCACACACACACGCACACACACACTAACCCGACCCCTAAACCTACTCATCACACACACACGCACACACACACTAACCCGACCCCTAAACCTACTCATCACACACACACACACACACGCACACACACACTAACCCGACCCCTAAACCTACTCATCACACACACACACACACACACACTTACCCGACCCCTAAACCTACTCATCACACACACACACACACACACGCACACACACACACACTAACCCGACCCCTAAACCTACTCATCACACACACGCACACACACACACACACACACACACTAACCCGACCCCTAAACCTACTCATCACACACACACACGCACGCACACACACGTCTAGTTCACTATCTCTGTGAGGACTCTCCATAGACGTAATGGTTTTTATACTGTACAAACTGTATATTCTCTCCCCTTCACTAACACGACCCCTAAACCTACTCATCACACACACACACACGCACACACACACACACACACTAACCCGACCCCTAAACCTACTCATCACACACACACACGCACGCACACACACACACACACACACACTAACCCGACCCCTAAACCTACTCATCACACACACACACACTTACCCGACCCCTAAACCTACTCATCACACACACACACACGACCCCAAAACCTACTCATCACACACACACACAAACGCACGCACACACACATACACGCACACACACACACACACACAAACTCACTCACTCACACACACACACACATACTAACCCGACACCTAAACCTACTCATCACACACACACACACTTACCCGACCCCTAAACCTACTCATCACACACACACACACACACGCACGCACACACACACACTAACCCGACCCCTAAACCTACTCATCACACACACACATTCACACGACCCCAAAACCTACTCATCACACACACACACACACGCACACACACACACACACACACAAACTCACTCACTCACACACACATACTAACCCGACCCCTAAACCTACTCATCACACACACACACACACACACACAACCCCAAAACCTACTCAACACGCACACACATGCACACATACAAACTCACTCACTCTCACAGACACACACACACTAACCCAACCCCTAAACCTTCTCATCACACACACACACACACTCACACACTAACCTGACCCTTTAACCTACCCATCACACACACACACACTAACCCGACCCCTAAACCTACTCATCACACACACACACACACACACACACACACACTAACCCGACCCCTAAACCTACTCATCACACACACACACACACACACACACACTAACCCGACCCCTAAACCTACTCATTACACACACACACACACACTAACCCGACCCGACCCCTAAACCTACTCAACACACACACACACACACACTAACCCGACCCCTAAACCTACTCATCACACACACACACACACACACTAACCCGACCCGACCCCTAAACCTACTCAACACACACACACACACACACTAACCCGACCCCTAAACCTACTCATCACACACACACACACACACACACTAACCCGACCCGACCCCTAAACCTACTCAACACACACACACACACACACACACTAACCCGACCCCTAAACCTACTCATCACACACACACACACACACTAACCCGACCCGACCCCTAAACCTACTCAACACACACACACACACACACACACTAACCCGACCCCTAAACCTACTCATCACACACACACGCACACACACACTAACCCGACCCCTAAACCTACTCATCACACACACACGCACACACACACTAACCCGACCCCTAAACCTACTCATCACACACACACACACACACTAACCCGACCCGACCCCTAAACCTACTCAACACACACACACACACACACACACTAACCCGACCCCTAAACCTACTCAACACACACACACACACACACTAACCCGACCCCTAAACCTACTCAACACACACACACACACACACACACTAACCCGACCCCTAAACCTACTCATCACACACACGCACACACACACTAACCCGACCCCTAAACCTACTCATCACACACACACACACACACACTAACCCGACCCCTAAACCTACTCATCACACACACACGCACACACACACTAACCCGACCCCTAAACCTACTCATCACACACACACGCACACACACACTAACCCGACCCCTAAACCTACTCATCACACACACACGCACACACACACTAACCCGACCCCTAAACCTACTCATCACACACACACGCACACACACACTAACCCGACCCCTAAACCTACTCATCACACACACACACGCACGCACACACACGTCTAGTTCACTATCTCTGTGAGGACTCTCCATAGACGTAATGGTTTTTATACTGTACAAACTGTATATTCTCTCCCCTTCACTAACACGACCCCTAAACCTACTCATTACACACACACACACACACTAACCCGACCCGACCCCTAAACCTACTCAACACACACACACACACACACTAACCCGACCCCTAAACCTACTCATCACACACACACACACACTAACCCGACCCGACCCCTAAACCTACTCAACACACACACACACACACACACACTAACCCGACCCCTAAACCTACTCATCACACACACACACACACACACACTAACCCGACCCGACCCCTAAACCTACTCAACACACACACACACACACACACACTAACCCGACCCCTAAACCTACTCATCACACACACACACACACACTAACCCGACCCGACCCCTAAACCTACTCAACACACACACACACACACACACACTAACCCGACCCCTAAACCTACTCATCACACACACACACACACACACTAACCCGACCCCTAAACCTACTCATCACACATGCACGCACACGCAACCTGAGACAGATGGTGATTAGCACACTAATACTTTCCTTTCTAAGCACTTGAAACAACAGATATCGTGTGTGTGTATGTGTTAATATAAACAACAATACAAAGCTCCAAAAAACATAAAAGTATGACTATATCACGTCCCATCAAGTGCTCAATAACCGTTCATCAGAATAAATGCAGCGTCCTCTGACGTCCCGCTGTCTCTCTCTCTCTGTGTCTGCAGTATTCTCTCTGCAATGAACCCTTAATCGAGCTCTCAAACCCCGGTGCCAGCGGCTCTATTTTCTACGTCACTCGAGACGATGAATTCATCCTCAAAACCGTCATGCACAAAGAGGCCGAGTTCCTGCAGAAGCTGCTTCCCGGATACTATATGGTGAGTCTGGAGAACATATCCATCCGAAATAGTGTGCAATACAGCTATAATATATATATATATAATATATGTAATATATATATACTGGTGAAACTGGAAAAATGAGAATATGGTGCAAAAGTTCATTTATTTCAGTAATTCAACTTAAAAGGTGAAACTAATATATTATATAGACTCATTACATGTAAAGTGAGATATTTCAAGCCTTTATTTGTTATAATTTTGATGATTATGGCTTACAGCT
>NC_136880.1:42132554-42212554 GCF_949152265.1 Phoxinus phoxinus | reverse complement strand
TCTCATCCTGACGTCACGTGTCTTTACGGGATCTTACCGGGATGTGTGTTTTATGCTGCGTTCCAGGCAGGTTTTTGAGCACGTAAATCACGAGTTCAAACCACGACTCATGACTTTGTAGCGTTCCAGGCCAATCACGCCAAACTACCTGATATAAGCATGATCAATGCTGTCAAGTTCAGGTTTACGTCACCTTAACATTTCCATGCGGCAATACACTTTCACGACATGCTTATTGTTTCAGACAGATAACATTGTAATACATAATCGTGTGTGTATTACAATCATTATTGTTATATTATTATTAATTTGACTGCAACGTTATATAAAGTGTTTTCTCACCATGTACCGCCTGCAGAAACACAGCATCCGTAGGGGCTGCCATTGTTGTTTTGTATGGTTTCGCGGGCTATGTGACGTCAGAGCTCGTAACTGGGAGTACATCGATCTAGTACGAGTTCACGGGTGGGAAGTCACGGGTTTGACTGCCGTTCCAGTGCACTTTCACGGGTATAAGGTTAGAAAAACACGGTTACAGGTTGCCTGGAACGCGGCATAAGCAAGCATTTCGAGAAGTGTTTTGACAATTCAGAGCCACCGAATGACGAATACGAAAAAACACATACGAAAATTTCGGACTCAAGTTGCAAGGACCTTGACTCCCTTAAAAAGTACCTAATTGTGTTAGTAACTTTTTTTTAGAAAAGTAATGCGTTACGTTACTCTTGCGTAAATTATTATTATTTTTACCTGGGCTGGGCTTGTTTTGTTTTTTTTTATAACAAAAAAAAGTTATATTTTTGGGCAAATGTAAAGACCCCTTCACACCAATAAAAACAAAACAATCCATAGACATTTTTGTTATGGTTTAACTGAATCATCGAAGGTCAGAAGCAAGTACATTGGTCAATAAAGTGAGATTAAATGCATAAAAATTTATGTTTTATTTAACTGTTTGCATAGTATTCTGATTCTGCATTTCACTGATTTTATTAATTTTGAGGAATATTAAATCTTTTTGTGTGCAAGTGAGATGAGTAAATGCACGCTCACATTTAGCCTAGAACTACAATAACCCTCATGTTCACACACACACACACACACACACACACACACACACACACACACACACACAACGCCTCTGCACTTCGTTTTGTCTCAACATGAGGACAGGAGAGCTGTCAGTCAATAGATGGGAGAGCGTGTCTAAATGTGTGTGTGTGTGTGTGTGTGTGTGTGCAGGTGTTGGAGAGCTTTAAGATCATGGACTACAGCTTGTTGTTGGGGGTTCATAACCTGGACCAGGCGGAGCGTGAGCATCAGATGGAGGGATCTCAGAGCAGCGACGAGAAGAGACCGGCCGCGCAGAGAGCGCTTTACTCCACCGCCATGGAGTCCATTCAGGGAGGAGCCGCGTGCGGAGACTCACTCGACACCGAAGACACGTATGTGTTGTGTTTAAGAAAGATTAGTGGTGTAACAGGACACTGAAGACACGGTTCGATACATACCGTATTTTCCGGACTATAAGTCGCTCCGGAGTATAAGTCGCATCAGTCAAAAAAACAATTTCTTGGGATATTAATGCAAAAAAATTAGTTCATACTCAAGAGTATTAAAAACCTCAAAATGTATGAAGAAAATCATTGAGCAAATACAATGCTATTACTCATTAAAGAGCAGTGAATGCTTTTCTCTTTTTATTTTGTTGTTTGATTAATATTAAGTGCACAGAGGCATCAGGTTTATTACGCACTGTCACTTTAAGACCGAGTGTGCAGATCCAAATGCACGGATGCACTGTACGTTCTGTAAGGACAGACCGACTGTGTTCACGTGAATGCTCTCCAAAACGTACATTTAGACATAATGTTGTGTATTTGTCCATTCAGATGCTAAAGAGAGCTCAATTCAGTCCTCGCGCGCTGTATAGCTGTATTGTCATTCGTCATATAGTAACACAGCTTGTTTTATTAATTTTTTTATAAGTTATGAGCTATAAATAATTAAAGTCTGATATTTAAAATACGCAAGTGAAGGTGCGCAGCTCTGAATGCACGAGCTCTGCGTGGCGCACACAAAAGTTGCCTGACAGCTTTACCGCTTGTTTCGCTATTTGTTGCGCTCAGCAAGTTATGGAACATTTCGGAAAATATCAAGTAGCTATAAAGTCCCATTAAACATTCCACACACATCACAATGACGATGATGAATGTTATTTTTTATTAATCGACCCACGGATTATCCAAAGCGTCCGCGGTATTAAACATAGGCTACATATAAGTCACATTTCTAATATTAGCGCAACTAAAAAAAAAAAAAAAAAAAAAAAAAGTGTATTTATCTTTTGCATGACGCGGGCCATAAAATGAATGTTGATGGGCCGGATGCGGCCCGCGGCCGCCTGTTGAGTACCTCTGGGCTAAACTAACATTAGCCAGCGAGTCCAACAAGTTACCGGTCAGCAAGTTCACCAAGCTCCCGATCTCACTCCTCAACACTGAATACATTGAGTTCTTCCTCGGTGTCGCTTCTGAACAACTCCGCTAACTAGAGCGCCCTCTCGCGGCTGTAGACGGTAATGTTTTCTCTTGGTTCATCTCAGTCAGTATGAATTCATTTAGATATACAAGTCGCACCTGACTATAAGTCGCAGGACCAGCCAAACTATAAAAAAAAGTGTGACTTATAGTCCGGAAAATACGGTACCTCTGTTTTAGGGTCGTGGTTCGATATGAGTTCGGTACAACAGGAAAAAGCTAGAAGTCTAGGACCGGCACTGATTACAGAAATATTGTCACCTTGATATGTTTAATGAGGTTTTGGGCAAATGAAACGCCACAGTCCTTTTTCCTCTGTTCTCTCTAGTCATGTAGGACATATTTTAAAAGTGTTTTTTCATTTCTACAGCACAGACAACCATGTTTTATTAAAAACCCATCTTTGCCAGGAGTGAATTCCCCTTTTAGGATGCTTTGAATTCTATTTTAGAGCTGTTTAAATTCAGATCACTAGTTGGATTTGATAAAACCACACATACTGATATTCTCTGATCTCTCTCTCTCTCTCTCTCTCTCTCTCTCTCTCTCTCTCTAGAATGGGTGGGATCCCTGCAGTCAGTGGTAAAGGAGAGAGACTCCTGCTCTTCATAGGCATCATAGACATCCTGCAGTCCTACAGGTGACACACTGACACACTTATAACAATATTTATTTCTAGTGCTGGGCAACTATTAATCGTGTGTACTGTGTATAATTATTTTGTATATATAAATACACACACATGCATGTATATATTTAAGAAATATTTGCATGTATAAACTGTATATATTTACATTTACATTTATTCATTTAGCAGACGCTTTTATCCAAAGCGACTTACAAATGAGAAACAATAGAAGCAATTAAACTAGCAGTAGGACAACAGTATGTAAGTGCTATGACCCTTCACAGTACAATCCAACGCATTTTTTTTTTATATATATAGAATAGATAAGAAAGTGTTAGTATTACTGGATCAAGTGCTCAAGTGCTGCCGAAAAAGATACGTCTTCAGCAGTTTCTTAAAGATGGCTACAGACTCACTTGCAGAGCGCAATTTACACATCATTTATATTATATATAAATATTTTAAATATAAATTACAAATTTACCTTAAAGGTACAATATGTAAGAATTTTGTAATACAATATCCAAAAATCACTTGCACAGTGTGATATATTTCCTGCAGTTGTGTACTTACAATATCCCAAAAGTCTCTAAATATTTTTTATTTCAGAGAAATTCCAATTTTAAAAAATGGCTCGTCCCGGAAAAAAATGTCGCCTGTCAATGACGCAATATCCGCGCTATCCTCGGTTTCCGCTCGTACTGCCATAGCCATGACGTGGACAACTGCGTAGTGCGTAACGTTTAGCGGCACGCTGTTCTTATTTCGTTCCAAGCTGATTTTGGGACACAGAAGGAGAACTAAACCGAGGCTCAATATCAGCATGGCGTTTTCGAGATGCCGAGAGCTAGCGTCCCTGACAAACTTAGACTCGACAGAGCTTCACGAGTCACGACTGGACAGCGACACCGCTCTTGAACACTCTTTATTAGACAGGTGAGCAAATGTACATAAAACAAATCAATGGTATATAGCTCAACATGATGAAATGATAGAATATGATCTGTATGTTATTCTAATGTTGATCTAGCTTACTAGTAAGCTGCTAGTTTCATATAGCAAACAAACTAACACATAGAATAACATTATAACTTTCAACACATGCTGTTTAGTGTGATAGTGTAGCGTTAGAGCGAGTGAGACAGCGCTGCGTTTCCTCACAAGTTTAATTCGTCAAATAAACTGACCTGTGGGAGTAATTCAGCATTCGCGGGTAGTTTCCTTTATATCCGCGGGACTCGCGTGTGATATCTGTCTATTATTAGCAATCGCGCCCTGCTTCATACCGCTGTAATGTTAAAACACATCAATGTTTTCACTCATCCATTAACATTATTACTTATTAGATCCATCAGCTTGACAGCAAGTCCCAGCATTCAGCTCGTCACTGCGTCATCAACCTACGCCTGTGTTATTGTACGAGGTTAGCGACCCCTAGCGGTGAAAATTACATATTGTAGCTTTAAATACTGTATATACATGCATATGTGTGTGTATTTATATATACAAAAAAAATTATACACAGTACACACACATATATTATGTAAACACAAACTTTTATTTTGGATGTGATCAATATTTGCCCAGCGCTATCATTTAAAATCTGCTCTTTTCTCTAAAGCAGTGTATCTAAGATCCAAGAGTCCAATTTTAAACAATTTGCATATTATCCATCCTAAATATTATGCATGATTGTTGCAATATAAAAGAGTATGACAACGTTTCCTGGATGGTATCATATTTCTGGGGGATTTTCAAAGTATCATCTTAACATTAGCGCTTTAGGCTAATATTGTGCACAACCCTGTTCAAGTTTTTTTTTTTTTTTTTTTATGTTATGAATGTGATATGAAGCTGTTTAAGGTCATGACCTCCTGCATGCAAACACATCAGTATGTAGGATGTGTCAAGACAGATTTTATGGGATGGTTATATATTATATAAAAGTTATATAAAAGCCAGATTTACTTAGATGCAGTCTTCAAATGTGCTCTGTTCTGTAAATCCTGTTGTATATGATCCCTGACACACACCCAATAAAAATACTTAATTTTAATGCCCACATTTTATAGAATAAAGCAAAGCTGTCGAGATTTGAATATATGCTCATCTTTTTAGTGCGTATTATTTTCAGGAGTGCTTTAAGTGTTTGCCATACGAACATCAAACCTGCTTAACATTTAAATGTAACACTTTAAATTGAATGTATTTTTAATATATTTTAAAGTTTATATTATATAATATTTAAGAGCTAGATGTAAGATATAAGTTATAAATAAATTTTTAAAAACAATACATGATTTATTTATTTGCAACATTGTGGGAATATTTGTTTTTAGCTAATTAGACCTTTTTTTAATTTGTGTTTTATGATAAAAAATGCTAAACTATAAATGTATTTAAAAAAATACCTGCTACCTTTTAAGACTCTGGATTAAGTAAATCTGGCCATTTGTTAATTTATTTATTTATTTATTTATTGGCAAAATTGTGACGATATTCTAAAGTGTGTGTTATACAACATATTATGCTTGTGTTGTGCCTTGTAGTTGTTATTAAAAATTAATTATTAAGCAATACTTTTTTTTTAATTGTCTAAATTTTAAGATGCTTAATTAGGTATATCTAGCCAATTATTTATTTATTGGCACAATTATTAATAACTATTTAAAAAAATATATATTATTATTATTTTTTTTAATGCTTTTTTTATTTTATGGTTTTTAAATTGCATATGTTGGTTTTGCGTGTGTGTGGTGTGTGTGTGTGTGTGTGTGTGTGTGTGTGTGTGTGTGTGTGTGTGTGTGTGTGTGTGTGTGTGTGTGTGTGTGTGTGTGTGTGTGTGTGTGTGTGTGTGTGTGCGTGCTCTTTTGCTGAGTCATGTTTATAATAGCTTTATAATCTTCACTAGCGCTGGGGTTGTTTGTGAGCTCTTATGTAAGATTTCAGGAAGACTGCATTAAGTCACAAAAGATAAATCCAAAGCTGTGCCATCATCAGGATCCTCAGCGGTGTGTGCTTCTGTGAATCTGTAAGCTGATGTGTGTGTGTGTGTGTGTGTGTGTGTCTCGTTCCTGCAGACTCATAAAGAAGCTGGAACACACGTGGAAGGCTCTGGTCCATGATGGGGTGAGAAAAACACACTCACAAAATCATCATCCTCCATTATAATGTGTCCTAGTCCTCCTGCCACCTCAGAGCATTAATACACACCCCCTCCATCTGTTCTCAGTCATTCACATATAAACTAACGGCACAGATAATTGACTTATAGAGGACCTGTTATGCTTTTGTCACGTGTTCATCTTTGTTTAGTGTGTAATGTTGCTGAGTTCTTCTCTATATCAGTGTCAGTGTTTCTGAACTCCTGAAACGCCTCCATTGTAGTCTTGAGTTTCTTCCGGGAACGAACACGTCACAATATTCCTCATTATAATAATTAATACGCAGAATAAAGGAGAGTGAGAGTGTGTGTGTGTGTGTGTGTGTGTGTGTGTGTGTGTGTGTAGCTGTACTGGAGATTCACTGAGAGTGTGAGAGAGAGTGAGTGTGTGTGTGTGTGTGTGTGTGTGTGTGTGTGTGTTTAGGGATAGGGGCTGTGTGTGTGTGTGTGTGTGTGTGTGTGTGTGTGTGTGTGTGTGTGTGTGTGTGTGTGTGTGTGTGTGTGTGTGTGTGTGTGTGTGAGTGATAGGGGCAGTGTGTGTGTGTGTGTGTGTGTGCGTGTGTGTGTGTGTGTGTGTGTGATGGATAGGTTGTGTAGCTGTACTGGAGATTCACTGAGAGTGTGTGTGAGAGAGAGAGAGTGTGTGAGTGAGAGAGAGAGTTAGACGGTGTGTGTGTGTGTGTGTGTGTGTGGGTGGGTGTGGGTGTGTGTGTGTGTGTGATGGGTAGGTTTACGGATAGGGGCTGTGTGTGTGTGATAGGGCCAGTGTGTGTGTGTGTGTGTGTGCGTGTGCGTGTGCGTGTGTGTGTGTGTGTGTGTGTGTGTGTGTGTGTGTGTGTGTGTGTGTGTGTGTGTGTGTGTGTGTGATGGATAGGTTTAGGGATAGGGGCAGTGTGTGTGTGTGTGTGTGTGTGTGTGTGTGTGTGTGTGTGTGTGTGTGTGTGTGTGTGTGTGTGTGTGTGTGTGTGTGTGTGTGTGTGTGTGTGTGTGTGTGTGTGTGTGTGTGTGTGTGTGTGTGCGAGATTCACTGAGACAGTGGATAGACTTTGATAAGTATCACTTGTGTTTGGTTTCGCTGTAGATCCGTGAGTGTAAATCTGAGAGCGCGTCTCTATCCATTCGCTTTCCAACTTCTGTTTCTCTCTCCTTCATTTCCAGTCTGTCCTTTTCTCCCCAAATACAGTTTACTGTAGATAATGTGGCCTGAGGTATGACCCAGACATGTGCTTCAAGTTCACACATTAAATCTCCTTAACCACGAATCACAAATGACTGTGATTGGTCTGTCGTCACCAGCGCTGAGGAAAGTGACTCTGAGAAGCTTTAATCGTCATTGGATTAAATAAAATAGTCAAAATAAGAGATTTGCTATTATTTAAACCCACTTTGCCTGATCAGTACATGTGAATGTCCCACAGGACACTGTTTCCGTCCACCGGCCCAACTTCTACGCTGACCGTTTCTTCAGGTTCATGAGCAGCAGTGTGTTCAAGAAAAGCACGTGTGAGTACCGACTGGTAGAATCACTACTGTAAAGTTCCCTGACCTAATTCAATTTAAATAAGGAGACACTTAAAGGGTTAGTTCACCCAAAAATGAAAATAATGTCATTAATGACTCCCCCTCATGTCGTTCTAAGCCCGTAAGACCTCCGTTCATCTTCGGAACACAGTTTAAGATATTTTAGATTTAGTCCGAGAGCTTTCTGTCCCTCCATTGAAGCTGTATATACAGTATACTGTCCATGTCCATAAAGGTAATATAAACATCATCAAAGTAGTCCATGTGACATCAGTGGGTTAATTAGAAGTTTTTGAAGCATCGAAAATACTTTTTGGTCCAAAAATAACACAAAATAAGACTTTATTCAGCATTGTATTCTCTCCCGGGTCTGTTGTGAATCTGCGTTCACGACTCCGCAGTGACGCTGCTGACGGAAGACGCTGATGACGTGTCATCTGGTGCGCCCGAGCTTCGTTTACAGTCTGAGGGAGACGCACGCTATATTCAAGCTATTCTACATTGTTTGCGTGGATATCATTTTTTTAATGGTGCGTAAATGTGCATGTCGCGGATGAGACACTTTTACAGCGTGCGTTTCCCTCAGACTATAAATGAAGCTCGGGCGCACCAGATAACACGTCATCAGCGTCTTACGCCATCAGCGTAACTGTGAAGGATTGACAACAGACCCGGGAGAGAATACAATGCTGAATAAAGTCTTATTTTGTGTTATTTTTGGACCAAACAGTATTTTCGATGCTTCAAAAACTTCTAACTAACCCACTGATGTCACATGGACTACTTTGATGATGTTTTTATTACCTTTATGGACATGGCCAGTATACTGTATATACAGCTTCAATGGACGGACAGATATCTCTCGGACTAAATCTAAAATATCTTAAACTGTGTTCCGAAGATGAACGGAGGTCTTACGGGCTTAGAACGACATGAGGGTGAGTCATTAATGACATTATTTTCATTTTTGGGTGAACTAACCCTTTAATATGACGTGTAATGTGATAGAAGTGCCTGTGGTTTCTCCAGCGCTGAAGGCTTCTCCTGCTAAGAAGGGTCGTGTGGCCCTTAACGTGCCCAAGTTCAGCGGCCCCGGGTCCGCCTGGTCGGCCGGCCAGTTCCCGTCCGAACGAGACCAGAACATCTATGACCTGAGAGGAGCGCGCAGCTTCCCCGTGCTGGAGAACGACGGTACTTTTCACGCTTTTGTTCTTTCCCTGTTTATGTGTTTTTGATCACACTTTAGATTAGTGTCCAGTTCTCACTATTAGCTTTAACTTTTGCCTAAAAAACTCATAATTAATGCTTATTAATAGTTAGTTAGGTAGTGGTTAAAAGTCTGCGTGAACCGGAAGTCGCAACCGACTTTATCTCAGTGTTGTGACGTATTTCCGAGAGAAACGGAATACTAAATGAGGAAAAATAGTGGGCGTGGCTTCTTTTTTTTTCAACTAGCACCTGATTGGATCTAGAAAAGTAGGTGTTTCATTCAGCCGGTCTACTGTCAGTTGGAGGGGCGTGGTTACGGATGTTAAAGGATTAGTTCACTTTAAAAAAAACTTTTGCTGATAATTTACTCACCCTGATGTCATCCAAGATGTCCATGTCATTCTTTCTTCAGTCGAAAATAAATGAAGGTTTTTGATGAACACATTTCTCCATATAATGGACGTCACTGGGGACCAAACGGTTCAAGGTCCAGATGACAGTGTCAGCGCCGCTTCAACGGGCTTTAAACGACACCAGACGATGAATAAGGGTCTTATCTAGCGAAACGATCGTCATTTCAAAAATAAATGAAAAAGTTTAAGTTTTATAAGCACAAACGCTCGCCTTGCTCTGTTCTGTGATGCGTTTGTGACGTCACGTAATACGCAATTACGTTGAAAAGGTCACTCTTGTAAACGGCGTTTGACTTTGTTTGAACGTTCAACCAACTTGTAAACACTGACTCGGTACTTCCGCCTACGTCTAGCGTGACCTTTTCAACGTAATTGCGTATTACGTGACGTCACGAACCCTTATTCACCTATTTTCCGTTATTACAGTGAACTACGCAAAGTAGGGCTGTAAACGATTAATCGAATCCAAAATAAAAGTTTGTGTTTACATAATATATGTGTGTGTATTGTGTATAATTATTTTGTGTATATAAATACACACACATGCATGTATATATTTGAGAAATATTTGCATTTATATACGGCATATATATTTTTATATGATTTATTTTATATAAAAATAGAACTATTTTATATATAAATAAATACAAATTCTTAAATATATACATGCATGTGTGTGTATTTATATACACAAAATAATTATACACAATACACACACATATATTATGTAAACACAAACTTTTATTTTGGATTCGATTAATCGCGCAGTGATATGGAGCTGTAATGCGGTCAAGATCTGCCGGAACTACTTTAGCCGTACGTTTCCCTGAAAATAATTGCACACCTTAGAACGTTCGTCAACCAATCAGATTCAAGCATTCAACAGCCCTGTAGTATAAGCATATTACATGCAACTAACCCTCAACCAAACCCTAACCCTATAGTAAGTGCATGTAGTTATATTACTATATAATTACACTGTAACAATTCCACCTTAAAATAAAGTGTAACCGCAAAACCTAAGAACATATTATTTTTGTTAGCCGGAAGATTTAGATTTCAAATATAGCCATGCTCTGTTAGTTCATGTAATAGTTGTTCTGTGTTGTTTCTGGTGTCAGGTCTGCAGTCGTGCACTCCTCCGTCGTTCGAGGAAGCGACCACAGCGTCAGTGGCCACAACTCTGTCCTCAAACACCTCCATATCTATCCCAGAGCGCTCCCCGTCGGACACCACAGAACACACACGCTACAGGTCCACACCTCACACTCGTGACATGCCAGCTCTTCAGAGAACTAACACTGAAGCTTCATCTGCAAAGTTCAAATGCATGATAATTAGGGCTGTGCAACGATTAATCGCGTCCAAAATTAAAGTTTGTGTTTACATAATATACAGTCAAACCAAAAATTATTCAGACACCAGATATCATTTTTTATATATCAGGACACTATAGTTAATTTATGTAAGTGAGGATAGCAATATGTCTGAATAATTTTTTAGTTTGACTGTATGTGTGTGTACTGTGTGTCTAATTATTTTGTATATAAACACACACACACACACATGCATGTACGGGGAAAAATGAGAATATGGTGCAAAAGTTCATTTATTTCAGTAATTCAACTTAAAAGGTGAAACTAATATATTATATAGACTCATTACATGCAAAGTGAGATATTTCAAGCCTTTATTAGTTATAATTTTGATGATTATGGCTTACAGCTTATGAAAACCTTTTCACAATATTCTAATTTTGAATTTGGGGTTTTCATAATCATAAGCTGTAAGCCATAATCATCAAAATTATAACAAATAAAGGCTTGAAATATCTCACTTTGCATGTAATGAGTCTATATAATATATTAGTTTCACCTTTTAAGTTGAATTACTGAAATAAATGAACTTTTGCACCATATTCTCATTTTTCCAGTTTCACCTGTAAATATTTAAGAAAAATGTGTTTCTCTCAAAATATTTAGATATAATATAAATGATATATATATATAAATATATACATGCACATATTTCTTAAATATATGCATGCGTGTGTGTGTGTGTATTTATATATGCAAAAAATTATACACAGTACACACACATATATTATGTAAACACACTTTTATTTTGGATGTGATTAATCATTGCACGGCCATAATTATAATATTTGCAGATTTCTTGTTACGTCCAATATTGGTTGTTTGTTATGTTTTTTTTAATGCATTATACTTTCAAAAGGCGTGACAATGTACAGATGAGTATTATAATGTATCAGAACTGTGGTTGCAATTATTCATGAGATCATACAATGCATAATAAGGTGCATAAGTAATGCATTAAAAATACTTTTATGATGCATTAAAGTAAAGTGTTGCCTGTGTTGTTCTGACGCATGCATGTGAATATGTTTTGTTCTCTGTTGACAGAAGACACACACTGTCTCTGAAAGACGGCGAGGGAAGGTGAGCTTCGTGTGTGTGTGTGTGTGTGTGTGTGTGTGTGCGTGTGTGTGTTTAGTGTGTGTTTAGTGTGTGTGTGTTTAGTGTGTATGTGTGTGTGTGTGCGTGCGTGTGTGTGTGTGTTTAGTGTGTGTGTGTGCGTGCGTGCGTGTTTAGTGTGTGTTTAGTGTGTGTGTGTGTGCGTGCGTGCGTGTTTAGTGTGTGTTTAGTGTGTGTGTGTGTGCGTGCGTGCGTGTTTTTAGTGTGTGTGTGTGCGTGCGTGCGTGTCTGTTTAGTGTGTGTTTAGTGTGTGTGTGTGTGTGTGTGCGTGTGTGTGTTTAGTGTGTGTTTAGTGTGTGTGTGTGTGTGTGTGTGCGTGCGTGTGTGTGTGTTTAGTGTGTGTGTGTGTGTGCGTGCGTGTTTAGTGTGTGTTTAGTGTGTGTGTGTGTGCGTGCGTGCGTGCGTGTTTAGTGTGTGTTTAGTGTGTGTGTGCGTGCGTGCGTGTTTAGTGTGTGTGTGCGTTTAGTGTGTGTGTGCGTGCGTGTTTAGTGTGTGTGTGCGTTTAGTGTGTGTGTGTGTGCGTGCGTGCGTGCGTGCGTGCTTGTGTGTGTGTGTGTGCGCGTGTGTGTGTGTGCGTCTGGTGTAATCTGTGTGTTCCCGCAGGACTCAGGAAGTGGTGGACGTGCACGAGGAAGAACAGCAGACCATCACTGTGCAGGTGGAGGTGAAGAGAGAGCGAGAGGAGGAGGAGCCGGACGTCTCTCTGACACAGTATGTGCACACACACATCACATCACACACATCACACACACATCACCGCACGACTTCACTGAACAGGGCAGATTAATAAGAGAGAGCAATAATCCCATAAAACACGCTGTTCTGAGTGTAAAGTTCTGCGGCTGATCTGCTGACAGTGAGCAAAGTAAAAGACATACTCAGTAAGAAAATAGTTTTGCAGTGTGCATGTGAATCATATATATATATATATGTATGATATGTTCATGATATTGTCATGATATTTTCAGCTATTTGATTCACAGAGGTTCGATACACAGGAAATGCATGAACCGAAAAGTTGTGTAACTTGAATGCAATGTACTGTAAGACGCTTCGGATAAAAGTGTGTGAGTGTGAGTGTGAGTGTGAGTGTGAGTGTGAGTGTGAGTGTGAGTGTGAGTGAGTGTGTGTGTGTGTGTGTGTGTGTGTGTGTGTGTGTGTGTGTGTGTGTGTGTGTGTGCGTGCGTGCGTGCGTGAGTGTGTGCTTCTGTCTCCTGCTGCTCAGTTAAACACTCAAACACTCGCTCTCAGCGATGTCTAGAGGGGATATTTGCTTTTATGATCATATAAGCTCGATTAAACGATCAAAATATGAATAAAATATATTTTATATTATAAATATATATAAATACATAAATTAATTTAAATATTTTAATTATGAAAGAAAAACAAAACACTAAACTTGGTTATGGTCTGACCAAACTACAGCTTCAGGTTTTATTTTAAAATGCAAAAAGCTGACAGGAAAAAGCACACAGTACATAATCAGTTATTAATATTCCGCTGGTTCTCTCGTGTTTTTGCATACATGTTGTTCATAATCTCTTTGTATGACAGCCTGGACAAAAATTATGTCGCACAATTTGTCAATTTCCCTCAGCCGGACATCACTTTTGACCACTACTGTATATATGTGGTATATAACGGGTTGCTAGGGTGTTTTGGGCGGTTGCTAGGTGGATTCTTACTGTCTGAAGGTGAAGTATGTGTATATATATATATACAGTATGTATGTGTGTGTGTATGTATATATATACAAACTTTTATGTTAGATGAGATTAATCGATTTGACAGCACTAAATAAAATATAAAAATTTTATATTGTGAAAGTTACTAGTAATATTTAGCAAAAATATATAAAACTTATAGAACCTGCTCTGCAGTCTCTGTGAAATGGTTACACTTTTTTTTTTTTATAATATAATTTTTTCATCCATTTTTTAATGAATTGTTAGCTTTTCACCAAAACTATTTTACAATTCACACCTATTATGCAAAGAAATGATTCTCAATCATTTATGACCGTATTTGCCGTTATTTCTTTTTCCAGTGCAGCGCAGGAGAAGCAGGATCCTCCTGATGACCTCGTCCCAGAAACCCCCGTTTCCCAGCAAACACTTCCAGGCGACGCAGCAGATCCCCCGGAGACAGCTCCTCTTCCAGACACCGGGACATCTCGGGCCCCTGATCCAGCAGAACACACTGATCCAGCAGAACACACTGATCCAGCAGAACACACTGATCCAGCAGAACACACTGATCCAGCAGAACACACCCCTGATCCGCCCGGTCCCAGCCCGAACACACTGCGTCCCGACGCGGACAGGCTCCCAGATACCCAGAGCCGGGAGTCTCTGGATGAAGAGGTCGCAGCAACCACTGACATCTACTTCGTAAGTGTGATATTAAAGTGGTGGTATAATGTGCTTTTCACAAGGTGTAAAATAAGTCTCTGATGTCCCCAGAGTGTGTGTGTGTGAAGTTTTATCTCAAAATACCCCACGGATATTTTTATATATCATGTTAAAGTCACTTTTTGAGGGTGAGCAAAAACACACCGTTTTGTGTCTGGCCCTTTAAATGCAAATGAGCTGCTGCTCCCGGCACAGGGGGCGGAGCTTCAAGAGCTCGTGTCCTTTTAACTCTCACACACACACACACACACACAAACACACACACAAACACACACATGCACTGAAAATAGAAGCAACAGGACATCTCTGAATGGTTAGTTGATGAAGTTATGTCGCTTATGTGTAGTTATCTTCTAGTCATTGATTAGCATATTCTGTCTTGATAATCTATAAATCGTGTTCCGGGGGCGGGGTTTATGTAAATTTTAGGGTTGGTGATGTCACTAACCCGGGAGGAATGTCGTGTAGTTCCTACCAGCCGTTTGTTGTAGTTCTTAAAAAACTATTTCTTTAAAAGCAAATATCTCCCTTTGCTTTGAACTTTGAGTGTTGTAACTTTGCAGATGTTGTTTATGATCAAACAGCAACATTACACACTAACTACAGTTAGAAACGTGAAATCATAATCAACCAGCCCTTTAAAGTTCAGTTGAGTTTATTTCTAAAGCACATTTAATGACAGCAACATGGCTGACCAAAGTGCTGTGCGATACAAAATAAAAAAGACCATAAGATTAACAGATAAAAGGAAACCGAGAAGAACATTACAATCAGCGTTTGAAATTAACTTTTCAATCACCGGCCAATTTGACTACTAAATTAAGTTACCGGCCATTCAGAACTTCTACTAGCCAAAAACAAATAATTAATAAGAAGAAGGCATGAGAAATAGAGATCAATTCAGTATTCGTACACTGTGGAGGTGTGCACACTCAAAAACTTCTGTTTAAAACTTCTATAAAAATGTCTATTTTTCGTATGTTTTTTTTTTTTTTTTTACTTCATCAAATAATTCAATAATTATGTAAATAATTTTAGTTTTAGTTAGCAATAACAACACTGGTGGATAATCTTAAATTTAGAGCTGTCAAATCGATTAATAACGATTAATCCCATCTTGCATAAAAGTTTGTAAATATATAATATGATGTGTGTATATGTATGTGTATATATGTATACACACACATACACACACACACATATATATTTACAGACGTTTATGTTAGATGCTTTTAATCATTATTAATCGATTTGACAGCTCTAAATAAAAATATCTTAACAATTAAAATCTAAGTGAAAGTTACTAGTTATTTTCACCAAAAATATAATATCATATGAATATAATATTTATATAAATTATAGAACCTGCTCTTAGTGAGTGCAGTCTCTGTGAAATTATTTTTAGTAATATTATTATTTCATCCAATAATCACAACGACAGAATATCTAGGAAACGCATTGGTCTAAAGGATTGGGACCCTGTATTTACAGTCAATCCAGCATATTTCCCACACTTTAATTCAATATGCACTTGATTTTGGTGGCTTTATGTAGAGCGGGGCTAATTGTAGATCATGTTTCACAGATGGCCAGTCTGGATGATGTAGTGGAGTTATGAAGGTAACATGCATGTGTAAAAGTGTCACATCTTCACGTCCCTCTCTGGGCGAACAACTGCCGTGTCACAGTCTCTCTCTCCTGTATCATTAGGCCTTAAAGGATAATTCCGGTATTTAACACCTTGAGTCTATATTGTAGTTTGTTTTGGATGAACAAGAGTGGTGGACAACATTTTTTTGACAATGGTTCCTCTCTCGAGTTTTTGACTATAAAAGAATTGGCCATGGACCCATTTAACATTGGAGTCAATGTGCATGTCCGAAAATGTCATTAAAACAGCCAATAATGTTCGTTTATAAAACTGTTAAACTCAACGAGTGGTTAGTGGTGTTCGTTGATGATTATAAACAATATATCGTCGCAATATATGATTCCAATCCGTTTATTTTGCTATAGTGGAACTATTTTTTCAGACACTTCACAACCGTGTAACTTCCGCTCAATGACGAATAAAACACGACAGAAACTGAATTTCGCAACACTTTTTGTTTCTGGAACATCAACGAACACCACTAATCACTCGGTGATTTGCACAGTTTTGAAAACTAATGTTAAAGGTTGTTTTAATGACATTTTCGGACATGCCCATTGACTCCAATGTTAAATGGGTCCATGGCCAATTCTTATATAGTCAAAAACTCGAGAGAGGAACCATTGTCAAAAAAATGTTGTCCACCACTCTTGTTCATCCAAAACAAACTACAATATAGACTCAAGGTGTTAAATACCGGAATTATCCTTTAAAGGAGAAGTTCACTTTCAAAATAAACATTTCCTGATAATTTACTCTCCCGCACGTCATCCAAGATGTTCATGTCTGTCTTTCTTCAGTCGAAAAGAAATGAAGGTTTTTGAGGAAAACATTCCAGGATTTTCTCCATATAATGGACTTCAGTGGCAACCAACGGTTTGAAGGTCCAGATGTGAGTTTCAGTCTCGACACGATCCAGCCGAGGAATAAGAGTCTTATCTACACAAACCAGCGGCCATTTTATAAAAATAAATAAAAATAATATACTTTTTAACCACAAATGCCCGTCTTGTACCGTCTCTGAGATGCGCCGCGCATTACATCATCACGTTGGAAAGGTCACGCGTGACGTAGTCGGAAGAACAGACCCAGAGTTTACAAGTGTGGAGTAGGAGGACCGTTCAAAGTTATTGTGTTGAATGACATATTTATATGTATTTGTATCAGTTTATAGTTTAAAATGGTTCTTACGTGCGCATATCCTGATGTTTAAAACGACGTCACGCGTGACCTTTCCAACGTGATGATGTAATGCGTGCCGCATCTCAGAGACGGTACAAGACGGCATTTGTGGTTAAAAAGTATATTATTATTTTTTTATAAAATGTCCGCTGGTTTGTCTCTATAGTATCCAGCTGCAGACCCGCAGCACCACCAGTTTCAGAACCCCAGCGCCAGAACCGGAAGAAAGGGGCGGAGCTTGCGTTCTAACACCAGCGCCAGAACCGGAAGTGAGGGGCGGAGCTTACGTTCTAAACCGAGTAACGCCACCTAACGTTTTAGAGCGTAATTTGCTTAGACACAAAATGGTATGCTTTTATTACACACGAAACGTCATACTTTATACGTATGTTATAATGATACATTAAGATACAGAAACATTGGGCTTCATATTTTTAATATCGTGGTCCGTTGTATGCATTTATATTTACTAGGCTGGTTCTTTTTTTTATAATAATTTTGACAATGTATTTACCTACATATTGTAAATACAGTTGTTATGATAACACATTTATTTCTATTTGTATATAGGACAGTTAAGCTGTCATTTGTAACTATACAAGAATATAGAAACTATTTAGTTATTTTAGTAAAATGTTCTTATTAAAGTGGTACTACAAGCAGGAGTATGTTGTTTGTGCACCACAAATGGACACTTACCAATCAGGCATTTCAAATAATTGTAAACTAGCATGAGAGAAAATGCCACAAACTATTGTAAAGTGACACCATTGTTAAAGTAATTATGAAAACTGGCACCAATCATTCAGAAGTGTGCTGGACCTTGACACTGGCTTTTCACAATGCAGAGTAGTGTACATCTGTAGATCCTATATTATAATGTGGATACAGCAAGTCAAATATTTGAACAAAACATTCGGGAATCTCCAGAAGGAATATATATTAAATTAATTTGTAGTTATTGTAGACTTGTATTGCTTGTCTCATTGTCAATAACTCCCTCACTTCCGGTTCTGGCGCTGGGGTTCTGAAACTGGTGGTGCTGCGGGTCTGCAGCTGGATATATCTGGTTTGTCTAGATAAGACTCTTATTTCTACCAGAAAGACTCAGGAGAGTAAATACGGTGACAATTATCCATTTATTAACAACCCAGCAAGCAATAAGTTCTTTGGCGTAGGCCCCATCCGTAGCTCGCAATCTGAGGGTCCGGACTCTGCATATCCTGCCTGAAGATCAAGGCAGGGGCGCAGCCGACCCCCTGTGAGGGATGGATGGGACCATCCTGGAGGTGGTGGGGAGGATGGAGGGGAGGATTCGACTTGGAGGTGGTGGGGAGGATGGTGGTGAATTGGAGCGTCAGCATCTGTGAACTCAGACATGAGCAGTGTTGTGGGTAACGCGTTATAAAGTAACGCGTTAGAGCAGTGGTTCTCAAACCTGTCCTGGAGGACCACCAACACTGCATGTTTTCTTTGTCTCCCTAATCAAAACACACCTGATTCAACTCATCAGCTCATTAACCCATGTGATAATGAGCTGATGAGTTGAATCAGGTGTGTTTGATTAGGGAGACAAAGAAAACGTGCAGTGTTGGTGGTCCTCCAGGACAGGTTTGAGAACCACTGCGTTAGAGTACTCTAATTACCTTTTTCGTGAAATGTGTAACTTAACGCGTTAGTTTTGTGCGTTAAGTAATCAGTAACTTCGTTATTTTTTAAAAAAAGTAATCCGTTATTTTAAGGAAAGAAAAATCCCGAATAAAAAAATTTCCCCAGGATCAAGACAGTGTTTCTGCGCTTCAATACCCCACCACCCTCAGGCACACGCGCGCAGTCTCTTGCTCTCTCTCTCTCCCGCTCTGCCATGCACGCGCTGCGCGGTTTGGAGCACAGTCTCTGTCTCGCGGGCGCGCTCGCTCTAGATTCCGGGAAATTTTAACTAATTCGCGGGCATCAGTGAGTCGCTATCAATATGCGGGAGACTCCCGGAACTTCCGATAGACTTGGGATGTCTGCATTTCTATACTGAAATAATATCGCCATTATAATTATTGATTTTTTTATTGAAATAATAGCCCATCGCGCATCTCTACTACCCGGGCTGGGAAGGTGTGAATTTTGATTAATATGTTCTGTGATAATAAATAAATAAAACGCTATGTGGAATAGCCTATTGATGACTGTCTTTCCTGTTATTGTTATCCTGCAGTGTTAATTTAGTCGGATGACTGACGTTATTCATTGCCAGGAGTCACGACTTCTAGGTGCATTTAAAGGGGGCCGTGTCTGTCAGTTAAGCTGCAGCATGTGTGAAGCGCTGCAAACGGCTTTTAATTTTTGGTAACGCATGAGTACTCTAACGCGTTACTTTTATAAATAGATAACGCAGTAACGTAACTGATTACTTTTAATTGATGGTAACGTTGTAACCTAATTAACTACTTTCCAAAGTAACTATACCCAACACTGGACATGAGTAAGTGACCAATCTTTTATACCACGAGTATTGGAATGTGATTGGATAGATAAAAGGTAAAGTGACGTAACAATTAAGTCTTCCCGGCAGAACTTCATGCTAAAGCATTCATTCCTCGGCTGGATCGTGTCGAGACTGAAACTCACATCTGGACCTTCAAACCGTTGGTTGCCACTGAAGTCCATTATATGGAGAACAATCCTGGAATGTTTTCCTCAAAAACCTTCATTTCTTTTCCACTGAAGAAAGACAGACATGAACATCTTGGATGACGTGCGGGAGAGTGAATTATCAGGATTTTATACATTTTTTTTACTGAACTTCTCCTTTAAAAAGCTTTCAGATGAAACTGGTATTCTGATGAAGGATATTAATATTAATTCACAGACTGTGTCCTAAACACATGACGAGCAATTAGATTTCATCTCTTGTCACGCCTGGTTAGGACACAGCGTCAGTGTGTTGTGGAAATGTTTTGGTGGCGTGAGGGTTTTAGCATGAGGCACAATGTGTGTGTGTGTGTGTGAGTGTGTGTGTATGTGTGTCACACACTCATTATCTTCATATGTGGCGTCTCTCTCTCTCTATATATATATATATTAGGGCTGTGAAACGATTAATCGTGATTAATCGCATCCAAAATAAAAGTTTGTGTTTACATAATATATATGTGTGTATTGTGTATAATTATTTTGTATATATAAATACACACACATGCATGTATATATTTGAGAAATATTTTCATTTATATACTGAATAAATTTTTTATTTTTTATATAATTTATATTATATAGAAATATAAATATTTTATATATAAATAACACATTTTTCTCAAATATATACATGCATGTGTGTGTGTATTTATATATACAAAATAATTATACACAATACACACATATATATTATGTAAACACAAACTTTTATTTTGGATGCGATTAATCACGATTAATCGTTTCACAGCCCTAATATATATATATATATATATATCACTCTCTCTCTCTCTCTCTCTCTCTCTCCCTCTCTCTCTCTCTCTCTCTCTCTCTCTCTCTCTCTCTCTCTCTCTCTCTCTCTCTTAATCTCATTCTGTCGTTTCCTCTCTGTCAGGGATTATCGCCTCCAATTTCCTTTCTTTTTTTAGCTTGTCTCTGTCTCTCTCTCTCTCTGCATTTGCTTATGTCTTGTCTTCAGCGGTTGATCATCTGAATGCTTCTGTAAAACTATAAGTCAACATGAAATGATACTGGCAACCAGTTTGACATCTTTAGTGTGCCGTATTTCTGTGTGACGTACACAAGAGACGAGGGGACGGGATTAGATTTAATCCGTCAGGAATTGATTGGCTGGTGTATAAAGTGTCTCTATATCTATTAATAATAATAATGCAAGTGCACTGTTGGGTGTAATGCATTATGAAGTAATTATTAGTTACTGTCGTTTAATTACATTACTTCTGATGTAATTGCATTAAATATTGTAGAGAACATTTCTATATAAAACAATAGTGGATTTAACATCTAAATTTAACGTCTAATGTTAAAATTTATGTTTTTAATGTAAGCTTCTTTAAAAAAAAAATTTAATCAGTTCAATAATACTTTATGCAATTTAATATTATTTATTTGAAAGAATGAAAAGAGTAGTTTATCCTTGCAATGTTTTAATAGATTAACTTTTCTATTAACTTTATTAACTTTACACTGTACGCTGGTTAACTACCTTTCAATATTAACAAATATATATATATAATTATTATATGTTATAAATAAATGTAAAATATATATAAAATATAGTAACAAGTTTTCTGTCATTTATTATTATTAATAATTAAATATTATTGTCTGATGAGTTATTATTAGGATAAAAGATTATGAAGACAAATGTTTTTGTTTCTTTAGAATAATGTGCGCTGATGAATCGTTCACATCAAGAGCAGGAACATGATTTATGAACGCAAAAACTGATTTTCATGTTGGCATAAATCTGTTTCATTCTCCAGCATCATCATAATCTGTCTCCTCTCTCTCTCTCTCCCTTCCAATCTCTTTTATTTACTCATTCCCCATTTCCTGTGTGTGTGTGTGTGTGTGTGTGTGTGTGTGTGTGTGTGTCTGTGTCTGTGCACTTGTATGTGTGCGTGTGCCTGTCTGTCTGTCTGTGTGTGTGCGTGCGTGCGTGTATGTGTGTGATTGTACTTCTGTGTGTGTGTGTGTTTGTGTGTGTGTGCGCGCTTCTTGTATGCGTGCTTGTGTGTGTGCGTTTGTATGCATGCGTGTGTCTGTCTCTGTGTGCGTGTGTGTGTGTCTGCACATGTGTGCGTGTCTGTCTGTGCGTCCGTGCATGTATGTGTGTGTCTGCGCGCTTGTATGCGTGCGTGTGCCTGTCTGTCTGTGTGTGTGTGTGTGTGTGTGTGCGTGCGTGTATGTGTGTGATTGTACTTCTGTGTGTGTGTGCGCACGCTTCTTGTATGCGTGCTTGTGTGTGTGCGTTTGTATGCATGCGTGTGTGTGTGTGTCTGCACTTGCGTGCGTGTCTGTCTGTGTGTCTGTCTGTCTGTGCGTGCGTATGTGTGTGTGCGTGCGTGTCTGTCTGTGCGTGCGTGTGTGCCTGTCTGTCTGTGTGTGTATGTGTGTGTGTCTGCACATGCGTGCGTGTGTGCGTGCGTGTGTCTGTCTGTGTGTGTGTGTGTGTGTCTGCGCATGTGTGTGTGTCTGTCTGTGCGTCCGTGCATGTGTGTGTGTGCCTGTCTGTCTGTGTGTGTATGTGTCTGCACATGCGTGCGTGTGTGTGTGCGTGCGTGTGTCTGTCTGTCTGTGTGTGTGTGTGTGTGTCTGCGCATGTGTGTGTGTCTGTCTGTGCGTCCGTGCATGTGTGTGTGTGCCTGTCTGTCTGTGTGTGTATGTGTCTGCACATGCGTGCGTGTGTGTGTGCGTGCGTGTGTCTGTCTGTCTGTGTGTGTGTGTGTGTGTGTCTGCGCATGTGTGTGTGTGTGTGTGTGTGTCAGTACGCTGAAGGCAGATATTGGGTTTATTCTCCCGTCCTGCAGCGGAAGCTCAGTTCCTACAGTATCGTAAGTGACCCGATCCGAACACCTCCAGATCAGATATAGTTTCTCTATAGTTTCATTATATCTGGCATTAGCTTTTCTAATACAATCTCAAACACCCCGTGGTTGGGAAACCCTGCTGTGAACTTTAGTTTTAGACATGATTTTAGGGTTTTATTAGCATGATCACCGTTTTGTGTTTCATTGTCTTAATAACAGTAGATTACCTTCATGTGTGGATGTTACTCCAGATGTGAAGAGCAAGGTGTAGTTCAGAGTCCTGACATGATTCCTGGTAGTGTTTTCCACGTAGGGTTAGCAGTATGCAGAGGTTAGTTCCTTCATAGTAGTGCTTGCATTCATATTTCATATATCCACCACCTTTATAGCAGATCCACAGACAGCTAAAGATGTGTAATATGGAAAACTAGTTTACTGTGAGCATGCCAAACATTATATGTTAAAATAGTGAAACTGTGTGCAGTGTGCAATACATTTCAGACAATGTGCTGTGCTGTTTTTCAATAATCAATATTTAATCAATAATAAAATTTTGCGTGAAATCATCTTAACCTTTTAGCAGCCCCATTAAACAACGAGTCACGTCATCACTTCTGGTTCAGCCTTCACTCTGGAAATGCATTACAGAGATCAGAGTTATTATAGTTAACTAAAAATAAAAATATTTAAAATCTATATTTTTAAAATGCCTAATTTTCATTTAGTTTAACTAAAATAACTAAAACCAAAACTGAAATAAAAATTTATAGACATACGGTATTTAATAAGTAATAAAAATTACTAAAAAAACAATCATAATTATTAACAAAAAATAAAAATTTAAAAGTTTAAACTAAATCACACTATTGATAAAAACTGTAATAGTTTCTCAATGATACTAACACTGATTGAGATCATAGTTTCATTAATATTTTAAATATTTTTATATTTAAAAAAATACTAGTGATCATCAGTATTGATTTTTGTGGCTTTTACAAATAGATTTATTTTTTAAATTTTATTTCTATTTTACTTTATTTTACTACATGAAGTTAAACTAAATGAAAATGTCATGAGTTTACATTTATTTTGTCATAGTTAATGAATAAACGTTATAGTTAATATTTATTTTATTTCAAGTAACAAAAATGTTGTTTTATCGCTTTAGTTTTTGTTAAATGTTTAGTTTCATAATGAGATGTGATTGGTCATTCAAATATTGTATTGCACACTGTACAGACAGCGATCGCTTGTGTTTGTCTCTGTCGTCTGTCGTTTATTCTTCCCACTAAATGTTGAATGTCTTTTCTCGTCACACCATGTGTTTGTTCTCTCTGTCTCTCTGTTTCATGCTGTCTCTCTGCACCGCTCGGGCCTGTGTGTGTGTGTGTGTGTGTGTGTGTGTGTGTGTGTGTGTGTGTGTGTGTGTGTGTGTGTGTGTGTGTGTGTGTGTGTGTGAAGCCTCCAGAGGAGAGGAGCTGGATGTACTCATCTCTGCATTACGGCTCAGAGCCTCAGACTGTGTCCGATGGGGAAAGTGACACAGTAAGTGTGTGTGTGTGGGGTGTGTGTGTGTGTGTGTGTGTGGGGGGGGGGGGGTGCTTCAAACCCAGCACTTCCCCAGACTAATCGAGAGAGATCTCTTAAACACCTTTATTTATAGTTTCATCGATCGACACCCTTGTCTCATTTAGTATGCGCGGTTCTATGAATATGCAAATGAGCCCCGCCTCCACTCACTCACTCAGAGATCCACTGGTTGACGATCACACGTTGATCTGATTGGTTACAAGGTAGTGTGTGACGTCAGAAACACCAGCGATTTCACACCGTGTTTTTGAGACTGTCTTTGGTTCACTGCAGTTTTAAGCAGAAAATACTCAGCAATGCTGTCGACTTATGAACTTACACATGCTTTGTCTTATTAAAAAACACCACATAGACACATAAACAACATTGCTCTGAGCTCGTTTCATGACGTGTGTGTGTGTGTGTGTGTGTGTGTGTGTGTGTGTGTGTGTGTGTGTGTGTGTGTGTGTGTGTGTGTGTGTGTGTGTGTGTGTGTGTGTGTGTGTGTGATGAGCAGGTTTAGGGATAGGGCCAGTGTAAGGGGAGAGAATATACAGTTTGTACAGTATAAAACCATTACATCTATGGAGAGTCCTCACAAAGATAGTAAACCAAACGTGTGTGTGTGTGTCGTGAAATGTGAGTGTGTGTGTGCGTGTCGTGAAATGTGTGTGTCTGTGTGAGTGTGTCTGTGTGTGTTGTGAAATTTGAGTGTGTGTGTGTGAGTGTGTGTGTTGTGAAATGAGTGTGTCTGTGTGTTGTGAAATGTGAGTGTGTGTGTTGTGAAATGTGTCTGTGTGTGTTGTAAAATTTGAGTGTGTGTGTGTGTGTGTGTGTGTGTCGTGAAATGTGAGTGTGGGTGTGTGTGTGTCGTGAAATGTGTGTGTGTGTGTGTGTCGTGAAATGTGAGTGTGTGTGTGTGCGTGTTGTGAAATGTGTCTGTGTGTGTGTGTGTGTGTGCGTGTTGTGAAATGTGTCTGTGTGAGTGTGTGTGTTGTGAAATGTTTCTGTGTGAGTGTGTGTTGTGAAATGTGGGTGTGTCTGTGTGTGCGTGTCTGTGTCTGTATGTGTTGTGAAATTTGAGTGTGTGTAGGTGTGTGCGTGTCGTGAAATGTTTCTGTGTGTGTGTGTGTGTTGTGAAATTAGTGTCTGTGTGTTGTGAAATGTGAGTGTGTCTGTGTGCGTGTCGTGAAATGTGTGTGTGTGTGTGTCATGAAATGTGAGTGTATGTGGGTGTGTGCGTGTTGTGAAATATCTGTGTGTGTGTGTGTGTTGTGAACTGTCTGTGTGTGTGTGTGTGTTGTGAACTGTCTGTGTGTGTGTGTCGTGAAATGTGTGTGTGTGTCGTGAAATGTGTGTGTGTGTGTGTGTGTGTGCGCACACGTGTCGTCCAAGGGCATGCGTATATATGTGTGTACAGAAATCTCAAAAGCTGCATCTCATTGCACAGTCGGTGTCGTGTAGAATGCAGGATTACAGTTATTGCATCTCAAAGTGAGTCAAGTTTGCCAGATCATGTTCCTGGATGAACGGTGCGCTGTGTCTGAAGTATGCATCTCTTCATTCTGTGATTTTTTGGCCAATAATATGCACCCTTGTGCTACACTGTAATATATGTATATACTATATATATATATATCATTTAAAAAATACAAAATTTAAGAAATGATAATGCCAATAACGTTTCATCCAATCAGGAATAGTTTGCAAGAAAAGGGTCTGAAGAATGAAAATGCATTTTTTTATATGATCACGTCCCAAATACTGTTCTTACTTCATACTCACTGCTTAAAAGTATGTACTTGGTAGATGTACCTAACTTATCTCCATGTGTGTGTGTGTGTGTGTGTGTGTGTGTGTGTGTGTGTGTGTGTGTGTGCAGTAACTGAGGAGCTCCTGCTGTGACGTGATCTGATCCCGACTGGCCGACTCTTCTGAGGACGATCAAGTAAAAAGAAAAACATCTTCCTTTTCTACTTGGGTTCCCCGTCCCACTCGGTTCCCCTGAAGAGCAACGTTATCTCTCAGTGTGTGTGTGTGTGTGTGTGTGTGTGTGAACCCGACCATCTCACCGCCAGGACGTGCTTCGATCCCTGAAGAACATTGCGTGAAGTTGTGGACGACCCATAATGCACCTCTTCAGTCATGAACACAGTGTGTCCGTTCCTCATCCGAACGACGTGTCGGCGCTCCCGAACTCCGTGCGTCCGGCATGGAGCTTCTGTCATTATGCAATATGAACGTCTCCCTGTGATCGCATGATATATCTTGATTTTGTGGACGTCAGAGATTTTCAGAACGGAATATATAGTTCAGATTTGCGGTTTAAAAACATCCCCGGAGACTCGATCCAGCTGTGAACTGAAGACACATCACACATCGTCAGATCTACGGCACGCGTCCTTTTCTACATTTATTTCTCTGTGTTTATTCATAAGACAGATTAATTTTACTATAGATCATATTTTGGTCTGTTATACCATTATAGATCTGTTTTTAGTCATCATTACAACACGGTGAGTCACTCTATCCTGGTCAACACTGCAGAAAATCAGTATTTTAATCAGTATTTTCAAGTAAAATGCCTAAACATCCTTAAATCAAGACATTTGCTTGAGAATTCACATTGGGTTTATATTAAGATCATGTATTTTTTTTACTTACTCTACTGGCCATCTTTATTTCTTATTTTAAGCTATTATTATTATTGTTGTTGTTAATAATAAAAATAGGTTTATTAAAAACATTATTAATAAAAATCCATATTCTGTTCAAGGAATAGGAACATCCTTGTAATTTTATGGATGTCTAATATGACTTAATATATTTATAATTTAATAAATATTTTTTGCAAATAGTTTTTTTTCTCTTATTTTAAGATATTATTATTATTAAAAACATTATTAATAAAAATCCATATTCTGTTCAAGGAATAGGAACATCCTCGTCATTTTATGGATGTCTATTACGACTTAATATATTTATAATTTAGTAGTATAGATTTTTTGCAAATAGTTTTTTATTTTAAGCTATTATTATTATTAATAAAAATAAGTTTATTAAAAACATTATTCGCAAAAATCCATATTCTGTTCAAGGAATAGGAACATCCTTGTAATTTTATGGATGTCTATTATACGTCTATTATTTATAATTTAGTCGTTTTTTTGCAAATAGATTTTTTCTTATTTTAAGCTATTATTATTATTATTGCCAGTTAAATATGAAAATACTTGATTCTAGATTTGAGAACATAAATGCATCTTATTTTAAGGATGTTTAGGTAATATTAATGCTTTTAGATAATTCTGTTGTTGTTTTTCAAGCTGTATTCCATTTCAAGGAAAAGTTATTTATTGTCATCTTTTATCTGTAATTTTATTGTAATTTTATCAATCTATGAAAACTTTTTTATATTTTTTAATGTCTTTTTGTTGTTTTTAAGACTATTTTTGGATTTGCTGAATCTCATAATCATGATTATCTGGTTCAGAACAGACATTTATATATATATATACACAAATATATATAATCAATCTCTTGAGGGAATGTTCCGGTTCAGTAGAAGTGAAAATATACAGCATTTCTGATATGAAAAAAAAAATAAAGCCATTCTTAAGTACGTATAAAAATTAAAAAAATTAAAAAAACTTTATAGTAACTTAAAATGAAATAAGAAAATGTACTGGAACTTTACACACACGGTTAAGTGAATTTCTTTGAACACACATCAGCACATGTAATGTTTTCAAGTCTTGTGGCAATACTTTCAGAACTGTATTTTAATGTTGATCTTTTGTGCAACGCTCCATTATTCATGTAAATGTGTGTTTGTGTTTCGGTGCGTTTTTACTGAACCTAAAACATTTCTTTAACATTCAATTCGGATTTTACAAAATCAAACGCCTTATTTGAAAAGCAAAACATCAATTCTATCAAATCCGTCATCAAATTTAGTCATTGTGTTCTCATTGGTCATGGGGCGAGTCTGTAGTATAATGTACAATATGTTTTAAAGCATAATCATGTATTATATGTTTCTGCGGTAATAAGAGTTTTATTTTTGGGGCTGCATGTGTGTGTTTTGTCAGATAGCCTACAGCTCTAGTGTTTGAGTCTATGATCTACCCTCAATAACCCGTGTGTGTGTGTGTGTGTGTGTGTGTGTGCGCGTGTGTGTGTGTGTGTGCGCGTGTGTGTGTGTGTGTGTGTCTGTATATATTTTTGGAAAGTCTTGCTGTACTTTAGGCGTCATTTCCAAGTTCTTCTGTCATGAGATTCAGTGCATGTGTACGATAGTGTGTGTAACCGTCCTGTGTGTGTGTTTGTACAGATCATTAGCTGGTTATGATGTAAAGACAAAAACTACTAATAAAGCCTATATGGAAAACAGACGTGTGTGTGTGTGTGTGTTTGTGTGTGTGTGTACACTCTCTGTGATGTTGCATTGAAATAAGATTGTTTTGTCATGTTTTGCTCTTGATTATTTTCTGTTTCTCGCCACAAAAAAACATGTTTAGTGTCTTCTGGGGAAAATCAAATGACATGCTGGATACATATGTTTGGGTAAATAAAACAGCAACTACATTTATGTACATAATATACGACTGTTAGAATAACTGCTTAATATAGCCTATATTTTTATTTTTTTTGCAGGATTTTGAAACCTGACATAGAAAGTTTTAAACATGTGAACATCTTTTGTCATTTGTTTTTCATGGTTTTTTTGTCATAATTTTATTTGTCATGCTTGTGTGTGTGTGTGTGTGTGTGTGTGTATGTGTGTGTGTAGCCTATTGTTTATTTTTGTGCAGTGATGACCTGAAGAAACCTGTGGCTGATGAACATGGAAAAATTACCCAGAAATCCATGATGAGTTCATGACAGATCTCAGGTGATTTTCTTTATTCCAGCTTCTATTCTAAGTTAAAAGTGTGTGTGTGTGTGTGTGTGTGTGTGTGTGTGTGTGTGTGTGTGTGTGTGTGTGTGTGTGTGTGTGTGTGTGTGTGTGTGTGTGTGTGTGTGTGTGTGTGTGTGTGTGTGTGTGTGTGTGTGTGTGTGTGTGTGTGCGTGCGTGCGTGTGTGCGTGCGTGTGTGTGTGTGTGTGTGTGTGTGTGTGTGTGTGTTTAATTGACATTAGGCTATATGACAGCTATGTCAAATTTTCAGATTTACTTTTTTTAAAGCAAAATATTGACAAAATAAATGAGCGAAAACATAACTATTAAAGCATTTTGAATTTCCCACACAAAAAAAATCTACTTTTTCGAACTTCTACTAGACAGTTGGTCTGATTTTCATGAAAATGTAATCTTCAGACCTTATGCCATCAAGAAACTGAGCAGATTGACCAAACATCGAGACTGGCCTCTTTGTGCCAAATTATAATGAAACTGACCTTGTAATCGATTGGGTCACGCCGAGAACATAAGTTAAACCAATTTAGCCATAGACGGCGAACACTTTTGTCCGCCATTTTGATTGTCTTTAAAAGCCGTAGCCTAACGTTACTTTTTCAAACTCCTCATATTCGAGCCAGATACATAACCATTTTTATATAGGCTACCAGATCAATTAATTTGATGCCAAATTGCTGATTTGATATTGACACCAGTGTTTGTCACCCGGCTCTGATCACACATAAGTTTGATGGCAGCGCCACCTATTGGTCAAAAGTAGTTATGTCACATTACAAGTGATTGTACTATTTGTATTCTAAATGTCTTTTTTTGCAGTTGGTCTGATGATGTTACGCTCATTCTGCTTCTGCTCCGCCTATTAAATGCTGCTTGCAGCTATATTTTTGTTATAGTTACGGTGTTTGGTGTGTGAACAGGTTTTAGTCCTGCTCTCGCACTGTTTGCTGTCATGTGCTCTGCTATTTTTTGTCCTATAGTCTGTTGATGCAGTGGACACACACACACACACACACACACCCTGTCGAGTGACCCGAGAGAGAGGCTCTTATCAGCGCTCACAGGCTTCCTGCAGTGGAAACACACACACACACACACACACATTCACATCTTCGTTCTTAAATCTTCGTTAAACAACTGGCTGATTGACAATATGCAGTCACTACGTTTTGATAAGACAGAGGCCATCCTGTTCTGCTCAAAATATACAAATAGCCTAGATGCTCTGAATTTCAGGTTATTTTGAATAATGTTGTGGTCTGTACAAAAACGTCAGTAAAATACCTGGGTTGCATCCTAGAAAACAACTTGGATGACAGGAAGATGGCCAATAAGGTTCTGAGTAAAGTCACCGCGGGCTCACAAAGTTTATAGCCAGAAATGTTACATTTTTAGATAAGTCAACAATGATAATTTTAGCTTACGCCTTCATTTTAAACCAGTTTGAATATGCATTCACTTCCTGATTTGAAGGCCTAACAAAACGACTTAAAGGGAGTCTGCAAACAGCACAGAATAAATGAATAATAGTAATTAAACATGGGCCATAGTCTTGGTCACAATTTGTTGAGCTTATGGCTCCCTGTTGAGTCGCGTGTTATTGTGTCAAGACTGAGCATGACCCATAAAATATTATATGGTTATGTCCCATTTTTTTTGTTGTGTCTTATTACTAAGATGAAGGACACACACAATATTTACACTCATGGCAGCATCAGACCTCTGTCCTTATGCATTCAAGACAGTGTTAGGGAAATAAACATTTGCATATAGGGGCAGTTCAGTGGAACAAGTTAGACCGGCAAACTAAAGTGATTTCAAGCATAAATTATTTTAAAAAGAGGATCAAGGACTGGTTACTAGAACCGGGGACCAGTTACCGGTTATATTTTTGTTTATTTAAGGAAAATGTTTGTACAGTATGTTATGTCATTGATTATCACACACTGTCCTGATGTTATGTGTTGAGGAACACAATGGAAATAAGTCCTGGACTTTATTGTGTTTTTTATACTGAGTATTTGAGGGAAATACTGCAGAACAAAAATCAGTTGCTTTATGAAAAATATTATGTTTTTTAATTTTGGAGTGAGATATGACCTGCACATGAATCTTGAGATTCACCTGATGGTAACAGAATTAAAAATGACCAATATTTTCTGATAAACCACTTTTCACACGCAGTCTTGAAGCCAAAAAAAACCACAGCGCAGTCAGATACTGTAAAAGTTTACTCATGTCAGTCGTGTGTGTGTATGCGAGTGGACAAGCTATCAAAAAGAAAAATATACATATATATATTACACAGATAAAATCGATAACGTTAGCGGCGCGGCGTGTAGAGGGAGTGGGAGATGAGTGACAGGTGGGGCTGGTTGTCATGGTTACAGGTTTTGGCAGCACTGCAGTTTGTTGCCCTTCTGCCCGTCTGTGGTCGGCGGGACGCTGATGTCCACCACGTTGTTCCCCGGCGACTCGTCGTGGGCCGATCGCTCGGCGATTTGCTTCTGTGATACAATGCGGTAAATTTCTACAGGAGAGACGGAGAGAGAGAAAGAGTGAATCTAAAATCTGAGTGTGTGAGAGTTCAAAGTCACTGTAAAATGTGACCCTGGACCACAAAACCAGTCACATGGGTCAATTTTTTTTAATTGAGATGTATACATCATATGTAAGCTGAATAAATAATCTTTCCATTGATGTATGGTTTGTTATGATAGGACAATATTTGGTCGAGACACAACTATTGAAAATCTGGAATCTAAGGAGCAAAAAAATTTTAACATTGAGAAAATCTGCTTTAAAGTTGTGCATTTATGTTCACGATTGTGCTGCACTCACTCACAAAAATACATGTTTTATATATTTACGGTAAGACATTTACTAAATATCTTCATGGAACATGATCTTTACTTAATATCCTAATGATTTTTGGCATAAAAGAAAAATCAATAATTTTGACCCATACAATGTATAGTTGCTATTGCCACAGATATACCCGTGCGTCATGTGACTGGTTTTGTGATCCAGGGTCACATATAGCTTGATATAAGCTATTAATCTGCTTTTCCCAGAATTATTTGCACAAATACTGTGCAGTTCTCATCTGTATTTTACATGTAAGGATGATTTAAAAACGACAGCTTAAGTACACACATCTCCATATATCAATCCCATAGAAACCAGTGCAAAGATTATAATGAGGCGTTTTACACGAGAAATGTAGGTTATCTGTATGCTAATGGTTTTTAAAACATCCGTACAGTCAGTCATCCAAAATATGGAAGATCGTTTGGGAAAATAACTCTCAATCAGTGTGTTATGCAAGTATAATATAAGGTAACACTTTAGTGTAGGGTCCAATTCTCACTATTAACTAGTTACTTATTATCATGCATATAACTTGGATATTGACTGATTATTAGTATTTATAAAGCACATATTAATGCTTTATTTTGCATGACAATATTCTACATCTCGTAATCCGAACCAATACCTAAACTTAACAACTACTAACTATTAATAAGCAGTAATTAGGAGTGTATTGAGCACAGTTAATAGTTAATAGTCAGAATTGGACCCTAAACTAAAGTGTGACCTACTATTATAGTTTTATTTTTCCATATTTTAACTAGCTTTTATTTTTGTTTTCATTTTAATGGCTTTTTTTTAATCATTTTAATGTTTATTAGTTTTTTTTAAAATATTACTATATGTGTTCTAGTATTATTTATATACTATTATAGTTTTTATTCATATTTTAACTAGCTTTTTATTTTTGTTTTCATTTTAATTTTTGTGTTTTTTTTTCTCTTGTTCCTTTTTAATATTTTTATTATTATTATTAATAAATATATCTAAATGGGTTGTTGTGGTATTATTTATATACTTTTATTTTAAAAAAATTATTAGCTTTTATTTTTGTTTTCAGTTTGCATTTTCATTTTAATGTTTTTTTTATTAATCTTTTCCATTTTTTTATTATTATTTTTTTAAATATATATTCCTAGTTTTTAGACTAAAACTTTAATAACTTTTGGACAATTAGTCATTTAATGCTTGAAAGTAGTTAGTCAGCATTGCTAAAGTTTTGCATCTAATAGTTATGTTTTATTTTATTTCAGCTTTATTATAATTAAAAAAAAATGTTTTAATATTTTTGGTAGTTGGTTAGTTTAGTTAGTTGTGGTTAATGATAATAACCTTGTTCTCAATGTATTACATGTTAAATTTTTGAGTCTGTGAACGTGAATATTGATCTTAAACTTGATGATGCATTGCATAATTTAGTCAAGAAGCGTTATGGAATCGCATTATTATTGCGATTCCATATTAAATATTATAAGTGTGAATATTTACACTCCCATCTAAAATATCTCTGTAAAATCCTATAACTCCTGACAGGCCGTCACATCAGCAGATGCTGCAGTTTTAGAGTTGCATAACGCGACGCTGCCGCTGCCATGTGTTCATGTTAGTGAGTGTATTACTGCAGTGAGGAAGCGTTTCACTCGACTGTTCATATGTGACCCTGGACCACAAAACCAGTCACATGACGCACGGGTATATCTGTGGCGATAGCCAACAATACATTGTATGGGTCAAAATTATACATTTTTCTTTTATGCCAAAAATCATGAGGATATTAAGATCATGTTCCATGAAGATATTTAGTAAATTTCCTACCGTAAATATATAAAACATGTATTTTTGTGAGTGAATGCAGCACAATCGTGAACATAAATGCACAACTTTAAAGGAGATTTTCTCAATGTTTAGATTTTTTTGCTCCTCAGATTCCAGATTTTCAATAGTTGTGTCTCGACCAAATATTGTCCTATCCTAACAAACCACACATCAATGGAAAGATTATTTATTCAGATTTCATAATATATATAAATCTCAATTTCAAAAAATTGACCCATGTGACTGGTTTTGTGGTGCAGGGTCACATATATATATGTGTGTGTGTGTGTGTGTGTGTGTGTGTGTGTGTGTGTGTGTGTGTGTGTGTGTGTGTGTGTGTGTGTGTGTGTGTGTGTGTGTGTGTGTGTGTGTGTGTGTGTGTGTGTGTGTGTGTGCGCGTGTGTGTGTGTGTGTACCTGTAAGAATGTTCTTGAACGCCTCCTCCACGTTAGTTGAATCCAGAGCGGACGTCTCGATGAACGACAGGTTGTTTTTCTCTGGAAGAAAGCAGAAGGTGTTTAAGAATATAACGGTCCTCCTTCATGAAACACAAGCAGGATGAATTTCAGTGCAAATCTAATAGCATGTCGTGGGGTTGTGATGTGATCTGCTCGACAAGGCTGCATTTATTTGATCAAAAACACAGTCAAAATTTAAAAATATTATTACAACTTAAAACATCTGTTTTCTATGTGAATATATAGTAACGTGTAATTTATTCCTGTGATCAAAGCTGAATGTTCAGCATCATTACTCCAGTCTTCAGTGTCACATGATCCTTCACAAATCAGTATAATATGATGATTTCTCAAGAAACATTTATGATTTTTACCAATGTTGAAAACATTTGTGCTGATTAATATTTGTGTTGAAACAGTGATGCATTTTATTTTTCAGGATTCTTTGATGAACAGAAAGCTCTAAAGAACAGCATTTTTTTCAATAGAAACATTATGAATGTCTTTATTGTCCTTTTATTATCAATTTATTGCATCTTTGCTAAATAAAAGCAGTATTTTCTTACTCTCCAAGTGACGATTTAATGAAAAATTTGCACAGATGTTTCAGTCTGTTTGTGTACAATGTAATAATCGGTTTTGATTGTCAGGAATAATATATTTACAAATCCCTCAGTAAATGTTTTCATAATATAACTAGGTACAAGACTGGAAGGTTTGGTGTGTATCGGTGCGACTGAAGTGGAGATTTCAGACTTGAAGAATGAGAGAAAAGTCATTTTGAGAAAACGGGCTTTAAAGATTTATCATCAGCCAATGAGATTGTGCATTCAGCCCTTTAACTTTCACGATTGGTTGCTGATAAAAAGGAAATGACCATATTTGGACCCGACAGCATTGTACAGGAGAGAGAGAGCGGTGTGTGTGATGACGGCGTGCAGACAGAGATGTTGATTTATAACGGCAACTTTTGTTGAATTTATGAGAAATCTACAGACGCAAATAGACAAAGTTAGTAAAATAAAGACCTAAATGTGTATTTCTGACTTTTTTTTCACCACAAGTCTGAAAGACGACATGCTAATGAAGACAAATATCCCAAAATCTCAAAATTGACCAGTGAAAAAAAAAACTATGTTTTTGCCTGCTCGCCTTAAAGGGATAGTTCACTTTGAAATTTGGTATTTATATAGTTTTTACCTCTTGTAACACAGCCACGTCCAAGTGATCTGAGGGCGCGAGCGCTTCCTTCTGTGTGACGTGTGCGCAGACTGGTGCATAGATATATATACACTAGATGTCGCATTAAAGACATTCGTTCCAATGAACTGCCGTATCCAAGGCGACATCTAGTGTATATATATCTATGCACCAGCCTGCGCACACGTCACACAGAAGGAAGCGCTCGCGCCCTCAGATCACTTGGACGTGGCTGTGTTACAAGAGGTAAAAACGATATAAATACCGTTCGTTTTCTCACACAAACCGCTCGTTTCGTGTCTTAGGCCATCAATGTGCACTTACATTTACGAGTCATTAAATCATGTGTAATTTGGACTTCTCTGTGCATGCTCTTTGAGGTGGACCCCATAGACCTGCATGATGTGACTGTCAGACAACAACGGTTTGACCTAAAAATATCAAAATTGAAAATACTGTGGAAACAAAGACACCGACATCTGATCTTGGATGCCCTTGAGGTAAGATAAAACATATCAAAAATTAATTTCAAAGTGAACTATCCCTTTAATGTCTTAAAGGAGTCATAACCTAGTATTACCTTGGATACCTACTGCTGTATTATAGTCTTTCAGGCCCTTCTAAAAAAGAAAAGTGGAAAAAAAATAAACACAGAGCTCCTCAGACCCTTATTTCTGAAGGCATTATTGTCTCGCGAGATCTGATGCGATATTTTGGCTGTCGTGGACGGTCATTTTAATAATGCAAATGAGGGGCGCGTTGATTGGTTGCAGGAAGGAGGGGGGTTGACACCGCAGGTAACGCTTTAGCATATCATTCCAAAATGACATCATGGCGCAAGTTGTGAATGAACCCGACCTGGCCGCGACCTACGGATTCAACCGTATATGCACGAGCCAGACTCTGAAACTGAGCTGGAAAGGGAAGATGTAGAGTCGATGGAGGACGTCTACATCAAGATGTCTCTGAATGAGATCAACCAACGTTTGCTATCATGTGGTGTTTTTGCCTTGTTTCACGTTCTGGTTTTTTAGACATTTAATATGTTTCTTCTACAGACATGTAACGTGATGTTTTTCTTTATGTTTCTTATTACTTGACTGTTTGTTTTATTTATCTATCCTTATCTATTCTATAAAAACATCAGTACAATGATATGTTGTCATAGTTATATACAATTCGATGAAAATATAGCTGTATCATTTTCTTGTCTGTTTATCACTGAGGTCAAACTTCATAATAACAATGTATCAGATTTTAAACTATATTATAAACTACACTATAAAACAAAGTGGAAAGATATGGCTAGCATTCGTAGAGTCCATTCCCCGTGTTTACCTCGAAGCTAACGTTACATACAATAGCCGCATTAGCAGTAGCTGCTGTTTGTTACACACAGTAGAGCAATAAAAAACTATTTTTTACAGTCTATGATAAAAACACAGTCTCCGTTTCAATTTCAGGCAAGTCCCTGGTGGTTGGACGCGTTTTCCAAACGGAGCTTCGAGGCCAACTTCGCCTGATATTGCTCCAAATTAATGAATGATTCCGGCGTAAAATGTTTAGCGCAGACACTGAACAATAAGCCAGTTGAAAGTGTTGTTGGGACAGCGTCAATAAAAATGAATTTTATCCACTGGTCCCTGATAGTTTGGTCCGTTTTTGGTATAGAAAACACATTTGCATGTTGTTTCTGGCAGTCAACCACAGAGCAACTCTTTTTCTCAGAGCACTTTTTTTCTGCATCTTTCGCGACTGAATATGAGGGGGAGAGAGGAAGGGCGGGCTTCCTGCTGCGGTGTCCATATATGGTATATCCGGCCCCGTCTTGACGTCAAGACGGGGCAGAAATCAAAATCTCGTTTTTTAGTGCGCGTGCACGTGGGCTATTTTACAAACCCTGAGGTAAACAAACGCTTCACTTTTAAATATCGGCTTCCCGGCCAGTGTATAATCATTATTCAATCATAACATACATTGATTCTTGTGGAAAAGTGAAAATTGCAGGTTATGACTCCTTTAACAAGAGGGAATCTGCACTACTATTCAGGGGATTTCGCATATAGATTAGTGGTTCTCATGTTTGTAAGCCTATATGAAATGGAGAGAGCTCACGGTGTGATCCGAACAGAGCGCTGTACCTGCGAACGCTCTGGCCTCATCGGTGGGAACGGCCCTCAGGTGCCGCAGGTCGCTCTTGTTGCCCACCAGCATGATGACGATGTTGTTGTCGGCGTGATCTCGGAGCTCTTTCAGCCAGCGCTCCACGTTCTCATACGTCAGATGCTTGGCGATGTCGTACACCAGCAGCGCGCCCACCGCTCCACGGTAATACCTGCGCAGGAATGCAAACACATCGCAGACACAGTTCAGTGATGTTGCATCCCTGTTACTATTGCTCAGTTTTACTTTTAGTTTTATTTACCCAGCTAACAGGGAACATCTCCTCTAAAACTTTTAAAGGGATGGTATAATGCCCTTTTCACAAGATGTATGATAATTCTCTGATGTCCCCAGAGTGTGTGTGTGAAGTTTTAGCTCAAAATACCCCACAGATATTTTTATATTGCATGTTAAAATTGTCACTTTTTGAGGATGAGCAAAAACACACCGTTTTGTGTCTGTCCCTTTAAATGCAAATGAGCTGCTGCTCCCGGCACAGGGGGCGGAGCTACAAGAGCTCGTGTCCTTTTACCTCACACACACACACACACACACATGCACTGAGCATTTCAAAAACTTTTAGCCTTTTATGTTCAAACCGGAATCAGACAATGATGGAGAGACTCAAGAAGAAGTGACAACATGTAGAAGAACAGGACATTTCTGAATGGTTAGTTGATGAATTTATGTAGATTATGTGTAGTTATCTTCTAGTCATTGATTAGCATATTCTGTCATGATAATCTATAAATCGTGTTCAGGGGGCGGGGATTATGTAAATTTTAGGGTTGGTGATGTCACTATGGGAGGAATGTCGTGTAGTCTCTACCAGCCGTTTGTTGTAGTCCTTAAAAAGCGATTTCTTTAAAAGCAAATATCTCCCTTTGCTCTGAACTTTGAGCGTTGTAACTTTGCAGATGTTGTTTATGATCAAACAGCAACATTACACACTAACTACAGTTAGAAAAGTCAAATCATAATCAACCACCCCTTTAAAAATATGTATCTACAGCAATAGAAAGTGTGTGGAGAAGGCTTCTGTGGTCTGATACTCACGCAGAGGTGATGGCCCGGTACCGCTCCTGTCCTGCCGTATCCCAGATCTGCGCTTTTATCGTCTTGCCGTCGACCTGAATGCTCCTGGTGGCGAACTCCACTCCTATCGTGCTCTTGCTCTCCAGGTTGAACTCGTTGCGTGTGAAGCGCGACAGTAAGTTACTCTTCCCGACACCCGAATCTCCGATGAGAACAACTGAGAGCAGACGCACACACACACACACACACACACACACACACACACACACACACACACACAAATATGAGTTTATCTACAGATGAAACTCGAAAAATGAGAATATGGTGCAAAAGTTCATTTATTTCAGTAATTCAACTTAAAAGGTGAAACTAATATATTATATAGACTCATTACATGCAAAGTGAGATATTTCAAGCCTTTATTAGTTATAATTTTGCTGATTATGAGCTTACAGTTTATGAAAACCCTAAATTCCCCAAAGGTTGTCATAAGATGTAAGCCATAATCATCAAAATTATAACAAATAAAGGCTTGAAATATCTCACTTTGCATGTAATGAGTCTATATAATATATTAGCTTCACCTTTTAAGTTGAATTACTGTAATAAATGAACTTTTGCACCATATTCTCATTTTTCGAGTTTCACCTATCACCTTTATATCTCTTTTAATTAACGATATATTAAAAAATATATTGTTATGTTCTCCATATTTGTCCATGGACTTTTTATTTTAATTCCTTTCTGTGTAAAAAACTTTGAATTACCATAAATGTGCCATATAAACGTGACTTAACTAAATGTTAACACACACTACCATTCAGTTTGGGCTTAGTACGATTTTTAGTAAAGATATTTAATACTTTCATTCAGAAAGGAAGCATTACATTGATCAAAAGTGACGGATATTTATAATGTTACTAAAGATTCTATTTCAAATAAATGCTGTTCTATTCATCAAAGAATCCTATAAAAAAAAAATTTATCACGTTTTCCACAAAAATATGAAGCAGTTTTAAACAATGATAATAATCATAAATGTTTCTTGAGCAGCAAATCATCATATACTGATTTCTGAAGGATCATGTGTGACACTGAAGACTGGAGTTATGATGCTGGAAATGTAATTTTAACATATAATCACATAGAAAACAGCTTATTGTAATAATATTTCACAATATTACTGTATTTTTGATCAAATCAATGCAGCCTTAAGCCTAAAATCGTACCGACCCCAAACTTTATATACTCTAGATCAGTGTTTCCCTGGAGGCACACACACACCACACATGCTGGATGTCTCATATCATCTGACCCACATATGTCTGGTCTTGGAGTCTCTATTAATGAGCTGATGAGTTGAAACCGGCATGTTTGACTAGGAAAAGTTTACAAATGTGTAGTGTGTGTGTGTGTGTGCCTCCATGAGCAGAGTTGGGAAACACTGATCTAGAGTACATAAAGTTTGGGGTCGGTAAGATTTTTTTAGCAGAAGGCTGCATTGATTTGATCAAAAATACAGTAATATTGTGAAATGTTATTACAATTTAAAATAGCTGTTTTCTATGTCAATATATGAAGACTTCTCGGTGGGCTTCTCACCGATTGGTTCGCGCAGTTACGCCGCTCTGCCATTGGTTCGTGCACTGACCAGCCAATAGCGTGCGAGTAACGTAACATTTTAATTTTCCACTAGATACGTAAAACGTAAAAATATGTTATGGGATGTGCCTTTTGTTTACACGGCGACGGCGTTTTTGGGGCTTAAAAACGCAAAAAAGTGAAACCACCCTCCAGAGTGGAAATCTTAAAAACGCTCCACCGTCCCGTTCCCGTCTAAAGGGTAAAAACGGTAAAAACGCAAAAGTCTGCTAGACAGTGAAGGCGTCGTGTACGTGTTTACGTCACAGGCATGCGCCAGCACAGGACAATAACAAAACATTATCAAACTAAAATATAGCATTTATTTCATTGACAAAAAAAATAAAAAATCTGTAATTTTTGAGCGACACGCGAGGAGCGCCGAGGGTTAAAGCAGCAGCTTTACCGTATTAAACATGACAAACTGTGTCAGCGTCTCTTTCACTTTCAGTGCTTCACATCGCCACCTAGCCGCCTGGAGTGCACACTACATCCAATCTCACACACTTTTGCATCACCATATGCACGCAGATTTCCCCCCATAACGCTCGTCTAAACGCAGAATAAAAAGTGATAACGCAACGCCACTTCTGCGTTTTCTCTTCAGATCGTTGCCGTGTAAACATAGCCTTACTTGAGTAAAAATCGGTCTTGTAACTAAGTAATATTTGACCAGTAGTATCTGTACTTTCCTCACTCAAGTAAGGAAGTTGTGTACTTTGTCCACCTCTGGAATGCATATATAATTTTAGGCCCTGTTTACACGAGAACGCTCGCGGGTGAAAACGTAAAAATATTTTATGGGATGTGCCTTTCGTTTACACGGCGACGGCGTTTTTGGGGCTTAAAAACGCAAAAAAGTGAAACCACCCTCCAGAGTGGAAATCTTAAAAACGCTCCACCGTCGCGTTCCCGTCTAAAGGGTAAAAACGGTAAAAACGCAAAAGTCTGCTAGACAGTGAAGGCGTCGCGTACATGTTTACGCCACAGGCATGCGCCAGTACAGGAAAAGAACGAAACATTATCAAACTAAAATATAGCATTAATTTCATTGACAAAAAAAATAAAAAAATCTGAGTGACACGCGAGGAGCGCCGAGGGTTACAGCAGCAGCTTTACCGTATTAAACATGACAAACTGTGTCAGCGTCTCTTTCACTTTCAATGCTTCACATCGCCACCTAGCCGCCTGGAGTGCACACTACATCCAATCTCACACACTTTTGCGTCACCATATGCACGCAGATTTCCCCCCAATAACGCTCGTCTAAACACAGAATAAAAAGTGATAATGCAACGCCACTTTTGCGTTTTCTCTTCAGATCGTTTCCGTGTAAACATAGCCTTACTCATCATGCAAGTGTGACAAAATTCATTTTGAACTTTTTCAGATCTCTCTCTCTCTCTCTCTTTGAAAACGTTCTTGTTCTGAAGGCCCATTCCTCAAGACCCAGTCCGATGCTTCTCTAAAACATCTGTGGTGTTGTTCCACAGGTGAGTAAACGACAGCACAGTTTAATGTGCAGGTGAGCTGTTCCTTTAAATCTGAGAATGAGTTTGCATTGATTCCCTTCAGCTCAGGATGAGAGAGTGAGTGAGATGTCATGAGGGCTGGCTGATTTTCTTATGTTGTCCTGCTAGGAAGTCAAGACGAACTTTGTTCCACATTTAATGCTGATCTCGTGAAAAAAATTGAATGTAACAGTTTTGCCGCGTCAGACTTTGATCGGGCGGTCACGTGATGATACAATCAAAGAAACATAGTAACATCGGTTACAATGTAACAAACCAACAGGAGGAGAGAATATCATGATGTGACCTAATTATTATCATACAATACACTATCATAGAAAGCAGTGCAAAACAAAACAGCCAAAATTGAGCGTATTTTGTCTTAAATCCCTTCAAAACATATAATTTAAGCCTCATTTGGCATATTTTTAATGCAATTTCCCATCGTTCAGGCCCATATATCATGTGAAAGCATCCAGGCCATCACAAACAGATGTTTTACTGATCGATGGATGTGTATTGATGCCTCTGCGGGCGTTTTCTATGTCAAAGCCAGTTAAATATGGCATGATTTCACATCGCAAAACCGCTTTCCTGACACAACAGACTTTCAAATGCCTGTCAGATCTATAAGTCTGAAACAATGGGTGGATTATGAATGATTACTCCTCTGCTCTGTATGAGGGAATGCAGAATTTACCTTTGAACAAGAAATCGTATTCATCATCTCTGTTGGCCATTTTAGAGACGCCCGCTCCGTGTATAGTCCGAGGTAAAGCAGATAATGCTGTATTAATAACTCAATGCAAGAAGAAATAAGCAGATGAATACTAAAGACACACACACTGCGCCAGTGCTGCTGTCCTGTCACACACACACACACACCGCAGGAAGAGTGATCTGCTCGGGCTGCATTAGAGGAGGAGTCCCGCAGATCATGATCATCTGTCCGGCAGAGGGCGCTATAAACACTGCATTATATCAGGGCCTTCATACATGTGTGCTGTGTGGCAAACCGATGGCTTCACATGTTCACTGTGTTACTCGTAATTTAAAGAGGTGGTATAATACCCCTTTCACAAGATGTAAATACATTCTGATGTCCCCAGAGTGTGTGTGTGAAGTTTTAGCTCAAAATACCCCACAGATATTTTTATATATCATGTTAAATTTGTCACTTTTTGAGGGTGAGTAAAAACACAGTTTTGTGTCTGTCCCTTTAAATGCAAATGAGCTGCTGCTCCCGGCACAGGGGGCGGAGCTTCAAGAGCTCGTGTTTTTTTACCTCACACACACACACATGCACTGAACATTTCACAAACTTTTAGCCTTTTATGTTCAAACCGGAGTCAGACAATGATGGAGAGACTCGAGAAGAAGTGACAACATGTAGAAGAACAGGACATTTCTGAACGGTTAGTTGATGAAGTTATGTATGTGTAGTTATCTTCTAGTCATTGATTAGCATATTCTGTCTTGATAATCTACAAATCGTGTTCAGGGGGCGGGGTTTATGTAAATTTATTTATTGTAACAAATACAATTAGAGAGCTCTCTGGTTCAATTCTTTATAGTATCAATTATGATTATAGAGCTCTCTAATATTTTTTTTACTAACAATTATGAGAGCTCTACAAATGAATTTTACTATTCATAACATTTTTATTGTATGTCAATTCCTAAAATGTAATGTCCATCACTGAACGCTCTAACGCATAATTTGAGATGTGGTGGAAATCGCATTTTCATATGCATGCATATAAGACACATATCGGTACAAACCTAATGCCAGGAAGTCTTTCTAACGAATGAATCGGGAATCTCAAGCGTTGGAGGAATCAGCGGCCAGGAGGAAATATGTGAGTTGACCTTTCGTGACCCCAGTGTTTCCTGTGGCAGACAGGAAGTGAGATGTGACTGCTGAATAAGCTTCCTATAGCACTAGAGGACAAATGTGTTATCTATTAACATGGTTAGAGATCTGGATGTTTGGAATTTGGTTTTTGACATTTTCCTAGAGCTGGAAAACTGCAATGCATGAACTAATCCAAAGCAGTTTAGCTGAATGTTTCTAATAACACAATTATGCATGCATTTATGGAAAGTGATGGTATACATTTTGTGCATTCCCTGAGAATCAAACCTGACTTTAACGTTGCAAGCGTCGTGCATCATTTGAGCGACAGCTCTGCAAAACTGATTAAACTAAACATTTGAGTTAATACTAAGAGGTTTTGTATTAACTTAAAGTTTTAGTTTCAATTAACTAAAAATTGTAATGCACCCTGGTCACTTATGCTGGGTTATTTCTCAACCCATGTTTGGGTCAAATATGGACAAACACAACCGTGGGTTAAAATTAAAGTCCCCCCTGTGGTGAAAATCAAATTGTTTATATGTATATGTGGAGTTTTTAATCTGCTTTAAGACAAATCATGTGTAAATTCATAAGTGGACAGCATTGCTGAGTATTTTCTGCTTAAAACTGCAGTGAACTAGCCTGGGAAAACCCAGACCACTTCCGGCAAATTTAGATTTGCTCTGCAAGTGGGTCTGGCAAAGAGCCCATTGAAACCCATTTCCAATCCGCCGAAATCGCGGCACCAATCAGAAACGTTTTACACGATGACGACAGAGCAGAGACGGTGACGCAGATTTTGTACATTACAGACATGGATGCCGCCGTGGAACACCACAACATCACTCGTTCGAATCAGCTATCGCGTCTGTTTCAAGCGATTTAAAATAGTCATTTTCGTTAACACAAACAGAGAATTGCTGAGAGTCTCGAGATGTTTCTCCGTCGCTCTGCATACGTCATGTCATTCATCGCTCTGATTGGTTTTAGATCTATCCGACGTCCGTTGGTGACGCCCCTGTGGAAATGAATTGTCTATGGAGCTTTGCCAGACCCTAACTCAGTTACAACTGAGAGGGTCTGGGTTTTCCCAGGCTAGCAGTGAACCAAAGACAGTCTCAAAAACACGGTTTGAAATCGCTGGTGTTTCTGACATCACACACTACCTTGTAACCAATCAGATCAACGTGTGATCGTCAACCAGTGGATCTCTGAGTGAGTGAGTGAGTGAGTGGAGGCGGGGCTCATTTGCATATTCATAGAACTGTGTAACCAATCAGATCAACGTGTGATCGTCAACCAGTGGATCTCTGAGCTGAGTGAGTGAGTGGAGGCGGGGCTCATTTGCATATTCATAGAACCGCACATACTAAATGAGGCAAGGGTGTCGAGTTACACTCTAAAAAATGCTGGGATGTTTTAACCCAATTTTGGGTCAAATATGGACAAACCCAAATGTTGGGTTAAAAATGTAATGTAAAAATGTAACCCAATGGCTGGGTTTGTCCATATTTTACCCAAAATTGGGTTGAAACAACCCAGCATTTTTTAGAGTGACATTCAAGATATTTTAAGGCATGAATTATTTTTTTTAAAGGAAAAAAACTTTAAATATGTCATTTTGGTGATCAAAGATGAGTTTTAAGGGATAAAATGACTGACTACAGGGGGACTTTAAACCATTTAAACCTTTAATTTAAACCAATGGTTGTCATTGTTTGTCCATATTTGACCCAAACATGGATTGAAACAACCCAGCATTTAGAGTTTTTAAAGTTGAAGCGACAATTTTCTTTAAATAGTGAGGATATTAATTTAATAAACATGGTGCTAATGTTCAGCTTCAGAATGTGCTGTCAAGTTGTTTTTATATTGCTTACATTTTTTTTTTTCAAAAATGTACCACATTTTTTTAAAAATATATTTTATTTTATATTAGTGAAATATGAAACTGATGAAAAGTGGACCATGAAATTGAAATGAACCTGAACCTTGTTTATTCGTTTATTGCTTTGTCATGGGTTTTAACATGTTTATTTTGGTCTTAATAAGAGCTCGAGTGTGAAGATTCAGGGATGGTTGAGAGATTGTTAACGAGGTGAGTCACATCACTTACCATGGTAACATGCAAATGAAGGCTGGATTTAGATTCCGTCACATGACTCAATGCAAAACTGCGACCAAAAGAGTTTCTCTCTCAGAGAATGAAAGAGAAAATGAGTGTCATATTTACTATAAACTATAATTGCGCCATCATATTTTATGATTAAAAGTTACATTTTTGTATATCCCATAATGCAAATCAGATCACAGTTATTTCTTCTTGACAGCAGATTATTATTAATTACTTGTGTGTAAAAGTCTTCCTTGTTTTGTCCTTTATTATTAACAAATAAGCATATACAAGAACATATCCCATAATACATCAGAAGGACATTTCACGTGCTTCTTTAAAAAATGTAAATAAAGAAAAGAGGGTACATAACCATACTTTGTTGAATAAGCACAAATAAACAGTCCTTTTTATATGAAAGTATTAAACGAACAGCATAATTGCTTTACTGTTTTCAGATTTTTTACATTTTATGCATATTTTAAGCTCCTCCTCTAGCACTGTAAAAAAGAAACTTACCATTTGTGAATTTGCATTTGTGATTATGGAATTTGCATAAAAAGAAAATAGAATTTATAATAAAAACAGCATCCTTTGATCCTTAATAACCTTAGTAACCTAAGATCACATATATACTTATAGGATAAGAGAAATTAACATTAAAATATATATATATATATAAATATAAATAAATATAGCTGCAAGCAGCGATTACGGGCCCAAGCCGGTGGCACCGCCACCCTGGTGCCTTTAGTTACACTAAAGGCACCGGGCTGGCGCTGCCACCGGCTTGGGCCCTCCATCGCTGCTTGCAGCTATATTTATTTATATTTATATATATATATATATATATATATATATATATATATATATATATATATATATAAAAAGCCGCCACCCCCGTTGCCTTTCGGGTTCCTGTGCACGACGGGCAATAACGTAACCCCGCTTTGACTGTCGAGAAGAAGTCTGCTTTAGAGCTTGCATCAGTGTGAGTCTTTCTGCTCCCCTCCAAACACACACAGAAAAGGGGGGGGGGGGCTGTCTGTGTGTGTGCCCTCCCTCCCTCCCTCCCCCCCCACACACGCACACACACACACACACACACACACACACACACACACACAGAGAATGGCAGGGGGAACTCTGTCAGAGAGAGACAAAACCACATTCAAACCAAAATATCTGACTTCCTGTTGGTCGGAGCTTATGACTGTAAATGAGAAAGTTGTCCGGATCGATAAGCACAATATACAGACCGAGTTTTGTGACTGTAGGTAAAAATAACCCACCCACTTTAGTCAAAAGTATCTTGAAAGTAACACACTTCCTGCTGCCAGTTGGTGGCGCTATAACTTTGACTCACAATAGTCACATCCATGTGATCGCCCTCTTACAACAAACACACTGCTGAAGTTTCATCCAGATCAATTAATGTATGAAGACGTTATAACACATTGTGTTTTTCTTTTCTCGCCATAACTTCGTTTCCTCGCCACGGCCAAACCGTTCGAGATATCAAAAATCCGTCCGCAATTTAGCGTCCTCAATGTCTTGACGTCATGCTGACCGAGTTTGGTGGCGATAGGATAATTTTTCTTGGAGGAGTATATCAAATTCCAGGGGCATGCATTTTCATACAGCCCATAATAGCCGACTTCCTGTTGGACTGGTGTAAAACTTAGAGCACGAAAGTTGTTCGGCCCGATTAAATCTATATGTGTACCGAGTTTCATATTATTACATGCAAACGTGTTTGATATATGGACCAAGTTTTTCGGACCACGTTCAAGGGGGCGCTGTTGAGCTCCCCTGCCACGCCCGGGTACCAGCTTCAGCCCAGCCCTGATGGCCGCAGGTTCTGACCTGTGTGCAAAGTTTCAAGAGTTTTCGAGCACGTTAAGGGCCCCAAAAGTGCCCGAGAAGTCCCACACAGCAGAGAAAGGGTTAAAATAAAGCCCCCCTCCTCTCTCACACACACAGACACTGAGAGAGACTGGCAAAATTCCCATCAAATCACATTCAAACCAAAATATCTGACTTCCTGTTGGTCGGAGCTAATGACTGTAAATTAGAAAGTTGTCCGGCTCGGGGAGATAAATATAAATACCGATTTTTGTTACTGTAGGTAAAACTAATACCCCATTTTTGACTAAAGGTGGCGCTACTGAGCCCTCCACCGCGCCCGTTTCTGAAACTTCACACATGCCTAGTACCTAATAAATCTGATATGCATGTTGAGTTTCATGCAATTTGAAGCATGTTAAGAGCCTCAAATGCACCCAAAAAGAATATAAAAGTTTAAAGCGTTGCCATGGCAACAGTATTTAAGATATCAATAATTCTTTCACAGGTCTACATCTGCCGTGTGTTTACATTATACACATAAAGTTTGAAGCAAATCGGGTAAAAATAAGAGGGTGAATTCAAAGCATTTTGAAAGTGACACACTTCCTGCTGCCAGTTGGTGGCGCTATAACTTTGACTCACAATAGTCACATCCATATGATCGGCCTCTTACAGCGAACACACTGCTGAAGTTTCATCAAGATCAGTTAATGTATGAGGATGTTATAACACACTTCCTGTTTCCAATATTCGCCATAAATTCGTTTCCTCGCCACGGCCAAACCGTTCGAGATATCAAAAATCCCCTGGCAATTTTTCATCCTCCATGTCTTGACTTCATGCACACCGAGTTTCGTGGTGATTGGTTAAATCGTCTAGGAGGAGTATTTTAAATTCCATTGCATGTGTTTTTTAAACTACGCCAAATAGCCGACTTCCTGTTGGGCTGGGGTAAAAAGTCAGAGCACGAAGGATATATGAACCGATGAGATCTATAAGTGTACCGAGTTTCATATTATTCCACGCAAGCGTGTTTGATTTATGGACCAAGTTTTCGGACCGCGTTCCAGGGGGCGCTGTCGAGCCCCCCTGCCACGCCCGGGTACCAGCTTCAGTCCAGCTCTAATGGCCGCGGGTTCTGACATTTGTGCAAAGTTTCAAGAGTTTTTGAGCACGTTAAGGCCCCCAAAAGTGCCCAAAAGGTAGTAATATAATAATAATAATAATAATAAATAATAATAAATAATAAAGAAGAATAATCCGAAGGAAAACAATAGGGCCTTCGCCTTTTCAAGGCTTGGGCCCTAAATATTCTCAACATCTTTCCAGCAATGCATTGTTATATGTTCTCCTTATTTGTCCATGGACTTTTATTATACTTCCTGTTTCCTGTTCTGTCCGCCATCTTTGTAGTCATTTTGTAGTTTTTCATGATTGTTTGTGTCTTGCTTGTGTATTTATAGCCCTTGAGTTTCTCTTGTTGTTTTTCACTTGTTGTTTGCACGTGTTTCTGTTCCTGGTTATGTGTTTATTGTGTTTCTTCCAGTAAATACTCCTTGCGGTCAGATCCTCTCCTTCTCTTCAGCACAGGTATAGTTGGCAGGACCATGTATTGCTCTTCTTCTACAGTTCACATCTGTGTTCCTCCTGACAGACACTAGAGGGGGTCGTATGCATATACTCATGTGTGCAATTTTTTTTACTCATCTGAAGGCCTATAGCATTTCAATTTCTGAACGAGTTATTTTTTTTTTGTGCAGTTTAGTTTTAAAAAATGTGACCCTGGACCACAAAACCAGTCACATGGGTCAATTTTTATTAAATTGAGATGTATACATCACATGAAAGCTGAATTAATAAGCTTTCCATTGATGTATGGTTTGTTATGATATGATAATGTTTGGTCGAGACACAACTATTGAAAATCTGGAATCTAAGGAGCAAAAAAATCTAAACATTGAGAAAATCTCCTTTAAAGTTGTGCATTTATGTTCACGATTGTGCTGCATTCACTCACAAAAATACATGTTTTATATATTTACGGTAGGAAATTTACTAAATATCTTCATGGAACATAATCTTTACTTAATATCATAATGATTTTTGGCATAAAAGAAAAATGGATAATTTTGACCCATTCAATGTATTGTTGGCTATCGCCACAGATATACCCGTGCGTCATGTGACTGGTTTTGTGATCCAGGGTCACGGGATGGACTGTCACACACTCCTGAAAACTCTCCTTTCTCTCTCTTTCTTTTAAATTACCCCATCTAGACTTGAAAGGTAAGTCTCTTTAATATGTTGTCATATGTTCAGGCCAGAGTAAACCCCTTGTAGGCAAGTTTCTGATCAAATGTAGTAGCCTACCTACAGTATGCCAAAAACTGTACATTAAACAGTTGCATATTTTATGAAAATGTCCCATTAGATCCAGTCTATTACAGTTTTCACCTTACTTACTTACTTACTTACAGGTTTATATCGTAGAATTTACAGTAGTTTACCGATAAATTTACAATACTTTTTTACAGTAGCCGTTCACCAGTTATTGTGTATGTGATATCACTGCACAGCCCCCATAGAGAACAATTACTAACCTTAGTTTACACAACACATCTATCAACTACTGGAATAATCACACTTCATCTCGATTCAAAATAAAAGTTTGTGTTTACATAATATGTGTGTGCACTGTGTATAATTATTTTATATAAATGTATAAATACACAGGTGCATGAATATATTTAAGAAATATTTGCATGTAGGCTATATATATATAGGCTACTGTATTTAGATTTATATTATATATAAATATTTTATATATATATATAAATATATATGTTTTTAAATATATGCATGCATGTGTGTATTTATATATGCAAAATAATTATACACAGTACACACACATATATTATGTAAACACAAACGTCGCGATTAATCGTTGCACAGCACTAAAAATAATATTTACATGTTTGTGTAATTATATAGCTCTCATATCCATAATTCATTAAAATTAATTCAGTGTTTAATAATGTGACAGAACAACATAAGTACTGCTCATTATCACCGGATCGATTTTTGTCGCAGTCTCAGAAGTCAAACTCTATTCAAAGACTCAATTAAAGATTATAAGACCGACAGACAGTGATGTGAAGGTAAACAATACATGATGTTCAGAGGATCCGCACATTAACATTACAGAACATTCATGTCAGTAAACCTCAACACACACACACACACACACACTTTAAATGACCCTTTGTTTAGTGGATTTTAAAGGTTCTTCAATGCCAATAAAGGAGCACTATAATTTAATGTATTTTCCGGTTAAGTGTACAGTAATCGTACATCTGCAGCGTGAGCACTTGCACATGTCAGCTGTCATTTTTATTGCATCTTCCCTCCCAATAGATCACTAAAAATACAACATGCAGCAGCAGCAAAACCAGCCGTTCTTGTGCTGAAAAACTGGAGGTTTGCATCAGATTCTCTCACTTCAGTTTCTGACAATTCGACAATTATAAAAAGTAAAAAGTAATGCCTTTAGGCTCTGAATCACACAGACTCACTTAAAGGGACGGTTTGGAGTAAGTTAGAGTTTATTTAGAGATATCAGCCGAATGGTTTAGTGCAGATAAATTACCGCACTAATAATGTCTGGAATGGCACCAAACTAATACAGTAGTACAAATAGGTTCTGTACTCAAAAAACGAGGCATTGTAAAGTTTGTAAGTATCAGGAGTTTATTTAAACAACACTTGCCTGATGGCTTATGCTACCGCTAACCCGGACGTCGAGGTCACTTCCGTGATTTGGGAAAAGCCTTTAAAAGGTGTTTTCATGATAATATGATAATTCTCTGGATGTTCCTGTGCAGTGATGGCCCAGCTAAATAAAACTGTTCTAAGATCATTTTGATCATGTTCAGTTATGGAAATGTTATTTCTGAACATTCTCATGACGTTCATAACATCCAGTTTTGAAACAAGTAACGTTTGAAAAAAGTGAAACCTGATGTATAAATAGCTAACATTTTTAGAATGTTATTAAAGACCACGGATAACCATGAACAAAAATTATATTAATGTTACAGGAAGAAGGAACGTTTGTTCATAACTTTGAGAGAACCTTGCGAAAGTTCCAAGAACACAGTTATCTGGGGAATCTCTGCCTGTCTGATTTGATTTGTAAGCAATAATTGAGGTATTGTGTGTGTGTGTGCATCCGTGAGTGCGTGCGTTTGTGTGTGTGTGTGTGTGTGTGTGTGTGTGTGTCTGTGCGCGCGCGCGCGTGTGAGTGTATGTGTGTGTGTGTGTGCGCGCGCACATGTGAGTGTATGTGTGTGTGAGCGCGCGCGCGTGTGTGTGTGTGTGTGTGTGTGTGTGTGAAGTCCTCCGGGTCCAGCACTGTAAATGTGCTACGGAACTGCTGCTGTCATAAGGTATTTTTGGCTCAGCGTGAATCACCCCTGGGCTCTGAGATACAGCTGACCCGCAGTCTGTCTTTACAGCTAATGAAATATAGCATCACATCTACGCTTTGGTAGAATCTCTACCAAAGATTCAACAGTATTATATTACAGCTCCAATTGAAACCTTCCTCTGAATTTAATATGGAAAACAGTGACTCTGCGCGGTATTGTCGCACGCGCTTATTAAACATGCTGACTATCATCTCTCACTCCATAATGAGGAATCATGTCAACATGTTCTCGAGATGATGCAGGAGTTTAGGAATATCATGTAAGCCACAGGAGAATTCTTGCATCTTTGACACAATATGATGTATTGTGCTGTGAGCGAAACTTACATCCACTAACAGAAAACGCAGTGGTTGCTTGGACTTAAATTAGGCTTTAAAAATGAAGATTCCGTTTATAGTACTTGTACATATCATATATAGCATACATAAACATTACATACACGTATACATAAATACACAACATAATATCTTTCTTTTTTAACCCTAAACATGGTGCAGTACGATATTTTAGTATGTATCCTTTTTTGGTTAGGCAACATTTACCACAACAACCACACTAGCACTTTAGCACTTGCACTTTAATCCATGGAAATGTGTTGTCAACAATGTCCTTTTTTCTTCTGTTTAATTTTTTTTTTTTTTTTTTTTGTGAAGTACAATATGTCGATGCTTATCAGGTTCTGTCAATGTTTTTTGTGATGTTTGTAATGAAGCAACTCTGCACTGTGCCCAAGCAGAATTTCCCATTGGGGACAATAAAGTTAACCTACCTACCTTCTTCAAAGTGTCTTCGTTTAGACAAATTGTAGGTTTTTCAGTCAGTTTCACCTCTCCTCCTCTGCTTTCAGCCCTCATTAACTTCATTCAGGCGTTCTAACAAGGAGGCTAAAGACTGCCTACTGAGATCAGAGGAGTGAGGTTTACTCGCACAGCGACTACTAGCTGGCCTCCGTTACACTCACCCCCCTAAACCTCACTCCCATCCGGGTCTGTTGCGTTTTCACTTTTTATTCTGCGTTTAGACAAGCGTTATGGGGGGGAAATCTGCGTGCATATGGTGACATATAGTGCATATAGTGTGCACTCCAGGCGGCTAGGTGGCGATGTGAAGCACTGAAAGTGAAAGAGACGCTGACAAAGTTTTTCATGTTTAATACGGTAAAGCTGCTGCTTTAACCCTCGGCGCTCTTCGCGTGACGCTCAATAATGACAGATTTTTAAAAAAAAAATTGTTATTTTCCTGTACTGGCGCATGCCTGTGTTGTGGCAAAAACTCATCAAACAAACATCACTGCGTAAGAGACACTCAGAGTCAAATTATAAAATAAAGTATTTATTCTTGCAAGAATAGGAGCAGTCTAATACACAGTTGTTACCCTGTGCAGAAGAGTGACACACCCCCAGACAGATTGAACCACCTTTTATCTTAGTTTCAAGGCCTTCTTCCCGCCAGAGCCATCCTCCCAGTAGTCTTCCATCCAGTAGTTTTCCATAGACAAGGAAGCCATAACACTAGTTTAGATTCGTCACTAGTTGGCCCATAAGCCCCCCTTCACCAAATGGCCTTCTGACATCTAGGTCAGAGGTCCTTGTTCGTCTGTTCTCTGGAGTGTCTCTCCCTTCTGCCTCCCCAGGTACATAAACATCATCTTCTCTCACTACAAGTGAGAGACACACATGTGACATTCTTTGAATCATCTATATTTTACTAAAGATCAATGAATATCATAAAATCGCCACCACACCTTTTAAGATTTCCACTCTGGAGGGTGGTTTCACTTTTTTGCGTTTTTAAGCCCCAAAAACGCCGTCGCCGTGTAAACGAAAGGCACATCCCATAAAATATTTTTACGTTTTCACCCGCGAGCGTTCTCGTGTAAACAGGGCCTTAGCATTTAAGATACTAATAAGTGCTACTGCTAGCAATTAGCTAGCCATCATCTATCAATTTAATTATGTGTCACTAAAATTAATGAAATATTAATGGATGAATGACAATTAAAAAACACCTTGAATCATGTCAGGAAGCCTTAAAAAATCACTTTGAGATTACTTAAATCGGGTCGCTTAAAATGATTTAATTCCATCATGTTGAAGTTACATGAACAAATTATGTTTGTTTAACGTAATACAGTTATGTGTGACCTGTTGACATAAAAAAGTGAATTAAAGCCAACATATAATTTTTTGAGTGTTCTTCAAAATGTCTTATTTTGTGTTCAACAGAACAAAGAAATTTATACAGGTTGTAAATAATGACAGAATTTTCATTTTTGGGTGAACTTTAACAAAAGTAATAAATCCTGCGACATTGTGAATGTCATTATTCCAAATATACTTGAGGAAAGATGTCTTACATCCCTCGCGCATTAACTTGCAGGAATCTAGATCATGACGTGATTTTTGACATCTTTTTTCAGTGTAAAATGGGTCAGATTTGTCATTTTAATTACCCACATAATTGACTTATTAAGTGCTTGTATCAGATAGATGTTCTGCTCTACCTGCTCTCCTATCTCCGGATGAGAAATCGTTCTCTTTCGGGTTATTGTCAGGGGATGACGTCCTCGGAGACGGTATTATGAAGCTGTGTGAAGAGTGTCATTCATGTGCACCTGCAGCTCCGGAGGGGGTTCTTCGGTGCTCTGTGTTTAGTAGCCTACAGCTAAAAATTTGCCAACATTTTATTTTATTTTAATTGGGTGAAATGTCAAATTAAAGCTATATATTTTTCTTATAAGCATGAAGACAAAGATTAAAAGTATGATGATGAAGTGATATGTGTTTTGTATACTGTATTTCTATCATTATTTACAAATATATAATGAAAAAATATTATGGTTTTGTATTTTCTACCTTTGTCTATTTTTCATTTTTCAGCCTAATTTACATAATTTGCTTGAATGCTTATAGCTAATGCATTTTTCAATACAGATGTTATGGAAGATGACCTTTTCCCCCCTATTAGAAAGTATTTCAAATTTTAGAAATATTTGATCAAATCATTGCCAATAAAGAGCAGATTTCAATTGTGACAACTTGCCCCATATTACACTAAAAAATGCTGGGTTGTTTTAACCCAATTTTGGGCCAAATATGGACAAACCCAGCCATTGGGTTACATTTTTTAATTGCATTTTTGATCCAACGTTTTGGGTTTGTCCATATTTGACCCAAAATTGGGTTAAAAAAACCCACCGTGTGTGTGTTAAATGATTTCCCCCCCTGGGAAATAACGATGTAAATGTCCTAAAGGTTTCAATAAGTTTGTGTCTCTACAGAAATCTGCTTTCAAACACTAAAACCCTCATAAAATTGTGACAATTAGCCCCGGTTACATGCATGCACTAATGCCAATCAGCCAATCGCACATGAGCGCATGCACATGAGGGATGACCGTGAGCGCGCGCGGGAGAGCTGCCAGACCAGCACGCGCTCCGGACCGTCAACATGGGTATGTTATGTTTCATTTTTTTTAAACCTAGTTTTTTAATTAAGTTGTTGCTTTGTACAAAATGTTATGCGTGCTTTGTTCATTTTTATATAGCCTATATTTGCCATACAATAAACTGAATTTCACTGATAACAGAAAATAAAACTTTCTATCTTATAAAGACATCATCAGATCACATTATAAAACATCTTATAGTCAGGCGCATTTTTTGTAACCAAACATTTGAGATTATTTATATCAATATGGCAATAATATAATATAGCTACACTTCTTTAGTGTAGGCTACACATCCCTAATTTGAGTTTTACGCTTATTATAGTATAGCGATCTGGAGCATATTTCACTATAGCCTCGATGTTTATGTGACTAATAATCCTGAAAGTTGATAACACAATATGATAGTTTATGGTGACTGTGTTGACTGTCGACTACTGTTTATTGTTAACATGCGTCATATAGTTTAATGCAGAGGAGCTCCAGTCAAGTACATAGACAGCAAACAGTGATTTATCTGAAGTGTGTGAGTGGATCGATCAGCTCTGCTATTGATCTGTGTGTTTCTGCACAGGCAGGATTGACTCATCTGATCATGTTAGGGTTCTTTCTCTGATGGGTTTTACATAATGATGATAGGATGCAATTTATTTGTAGAGGGAAAAAATTATATATATATATATATATATATATATATATATATATATATATATATATATATATATATATTTCCCTCTTCTAATAATTTGCATCCTATATGTATATATTTGTGTGTGTGTGTGTGTGTGTGTGTGTGTGTATATATACTCACTCACACATAAACACTCATACACACACACACATATATATATATACACGATACAAGTCATTTGGGGAAAAATTGCCTATATTAGTGCTGTCAAATCGATTAATCGCATCTGACATATAACTTTGCTTATGTGTGTGTATAGATGTGTGTGTGTGTGTGTGTGTGTGTGTGTGTGTGTGTGTGTGTGTGTGTGTGTGTGTGTGTGTGTGTGTGTGTGTGTGTGTGTGTGTATGTATGTGTGTGTGCTTAAAAGTTTCTTTGTGTGTGTGTGTATACATATAAGCACACACACATACATACATATACACACACACACACACACACACACACACACACACACACACACACACACACACACACATCTATACACACACATAAGCAAAGTTATATGTCAGATGCGATTAATCGATTTGACAGCACTAAATGTAATATAAGCTATTTTTCCCCAAATGACTTGTATCCTATACATACTAATATGTGTGTGTGTGTGTGTGTGTGTGTGTGTGTGTGTGTTTATATATATATATTAGTGCTATCAAATCGATTTATCACGATTAATCACATCTAACATAAAAGTTTCTTTGTGTGTGTGTGTATACATATATGTTAGATGTGATTAATCGTGATAAATCGATTTGATAGCACTAAGACACACACACACACACACACATACATTAAGTATGTTTATGTTGTTTATACTGAAGCAAATATAAATGTGCTTCCCTTAACCTAGTCAGGTTTATGTACACTGAAAATAAATGGCTGTGTTTACTCTGAAACTATATTCTCTCAGACATTTGCTGGTAAATTTGACCAATATTTGAATCAGAAACGTGTAATCAACAGATGTATTTACTGTAATTGTGAAATCTGGAAGTAGTAAGACTGACTAGTATTTTCTTCTCCAATAATCTTTGTTTTATTCACAAGCTAGGTCAATTCTGTCTCTAAATAATATTTTTGATAATAAAAAATATCATCAGCCTCATTGACGTCCCTTTATTGAGGCAGTTTGATGACCAAAGCAGTTTAGTCTAAATGACCTTTTCTAAATCTGTACAGTACATACAGTATATGTAACCGGTCTGCAACTGACCGCTGTTACGTTACTGTCTCTGCGTTGTGTAATAGAAGGACCAGGACACTGTTACTGCGGTTCACCAGACCAGGGATGTTTATTAACAGTCGCTCACACCCAACATGGACTTATCACCATCTGTGGATCAACATCAATAAAGATGACAAACTGCTTGTGAAGATCTCATCATTACATCACCTCTCTCCACCGCATGCAATGCAAACTCTATTAACAATCAAAAATAATACACATAACATTGAAAGATGTGAAATACCTGTGGATCAACATCAATAAAGATGACAAACTGCTTGTGAAGATCTCATCATTACATCACCTATATGATACAACACTAGTTAGTTGATTAATGACTCAAAGCCCTGTTAATGCATATCATACGGCCCACACAATATATCTTCACATTATTGATCCACTCACACATATAACATGCAATAAAACACAATACACCGTCTCTGTACTGTTCACAAAGAGATATCAACTCAATTAACATACTTTACAAACTTAATTCGCTCATAGATTGAAGAGCTCTGAAAAACGCTTACCTCTCTCCACCGCATGCAATGCAAACTGAAGAGAGGCGCGCGCACACTTCAAAATGGCACCACAACAGCGGCAGAAGAAAATATCAAAATAAAAGTCTCTGGAGAATAAATAGCAAAAATCAACATATATTGCTCAGAGAAAAACGGAAATGAATCAGTAATAAAATAATAAGGATTTTAGTGAAAAAGCAACAATACATTAAACTTGTATTGTATTTATTATAACTCGTTACATTCACCCCTTCCGGATTTCACTCAAATCCATACTGAATGATCCAATAACAACTGGTACAGGTCTGCAATGAAACAGTCATTAGTTCAACTTGTGAGTTACCCACTAATAGGTCAAGAAAAATCTCAGGGTGATCAAATCTAAGATTATCTTGGAACACTACGGTGCCTTGTACACCATAATATAACCTGACCCTTGTGTTTTACATTTGAAATCAAAATGTCTTCACATCATACAAAATCAAAACACATTAGAATACTCTTCAAAACAAAGAAAGGAATGACCCAGTTCTCTTTTTCATATTACTTCCTACCCCTTGAAGATAAAAGGGTTTCTGAACCATTGACTCAATTAATCTGTTCACTTTCTTAACGACTCTACCTGCCCGTGTCCTAACACCCTGAACGTCAGTGACTGGAACTTGAGTATCAGTGTCAGTTTGAGAGTCAATAAGAACTTGGGCTTGTGTGTCTGTGTCACAATCAATGTTAACATCAAGAGATGATGGGCTGGATTGAACTCTACTCTGAGGGAGATCTCTGCTACTACTCTCTTCAATTCGTGACTGGTCACTGGACTCTTTTCCTTTTAAACTGAAATGGTCTGTTCCCACAGCTCCCTCATCATCAGAATCGGGAACTACAGGACTTTCAGAGTCTACGTTCACCCATCTTCTGGTTCTCTCCTCCAGATCTGTTGGTTCGAAGTCATCCGCACAGGACTCACTTCTGTCGCTACGTGACTCACACTCTGAATCTTCCGCAGAGAGCAGAATGCTTTCCTCCTCATCAGGCGATTCAACAGGTAGGAAACTAATGTCTAGAAGCAGGTTCCGGTGCACAATCTTCACATTTCCATTCCCATCTTCTAGCTTGTAAATGTGCTTCTGCAGGTTCCTGTCTATTACAGTGTACACGACAGGGTCCCATTTATCCGCTAGTTTCCTCTTGCCTCTTTCTCCTTTATTCGCCACCAACACACGGTCCCCAACATTGAGACATGTCCCTCTGACTTTTTTGTTGTAACCTTTTGCCTGTTTCCTCTGCTCTTTTTCAGAATGTCGCTGCGCAATCTCAGCCGCCTCATGGAGGTATGACATCAACGATTTCAGGTAAGTACCATGATCAACAACCACGGGGTCATGTAGCACCTGTCTGAACATGACATCCACTGGCAGCCTTGGGACACGACCAAACATAAGCTGAAATGGAGCATACCCAGTTGTCTCATGGACTGTAGCGTTGTAGGCAAAAGTCAGCGTTTGTATTTGCTCTGGCCATTTGTGCTTTTCTTTCAGAGGCAGGGTTCGGAGCATACTCCCTAAGGTCCGATTAAACCTCTCTACTCCTCCGTTTCCCATGGGGTGGTACGAAGTGGTGTGAGATTTGGCAACTCCTGATAGTTTCAACAACTCTCTTATAAGGGCACTCTCGAAGTTGGCTCCTTGGTCTGTGTGGATGCGGCTCGGGAATCCGTACACACAGAATACACGATCCCACAGCTTCCTTGCGACTTGTTTTGCAGACTGATTTGCGCAAGGGAAGGCATGAGCCAACTTCGTGAAATGGTCCGTCACAACGAGCACATCCACAGAGCGTTTTTTCCCATCCTCCGCAGACCAGAAGTCCAGGCATACCAGCTCCATGGGCATAGAGGTCTTAATACTTTCAAGAGGGGCCCGCGCAGATGGTTCGGGAGCCTTGGCTAGGATGCATCTTTGACAGCACTTGATGTATTCACACACATCGTTTCCCATTCCTGGCCAGAAGAAGCGTTGGCGGGCTAGATGAATGGTTCTGGCTTGGCCCTGATGACCCGCAAGATCATGTACACCCTTTAAAGCCTGCCCCTTGAGGTTAGAAGGTAAGACCAGCTGATACCGCTTCTGTTTACTGTGTGGATCTTGTGTGACTCTGTACATTATTCCATCCTTGAGTTTTAATTTGTCCCAATGCCTGAGAAGAGATAGGGTTCTGTAACTCATGTTGGCCTTCTCTCGCCTCGATGGTTGACGCTTCGAGTTTACAAAGAATGTCACTCTTGAAATTACTGAATCAGCCTCTTGCATTTCACGAATTTCATCCGCAGCGATCGTTGGAAGGGTGTCAATGCCAGCAGGTATTAAATCTGGGTAAGACTGAATTAGCTGCACAGCTCTTGCTTGAGATGTTTCTTCCCACTGATCATGTAAACTTAAACAGGCTTTGATAGTGGCACTGTCAGAGGACAAGGCAAGACAGGACTGGAAGCAGATCTGCAGATTCTGAGCTCCTTGACGAAAGGCATCTCGAACTCCATCTCCATCAACTGCTTCAGCCTCCACAAGCAAATCATGATATGGCTCCTTCATTAGCCTGCTGCTCACGGTCTTGACAAAAGGGTCTCTACTTAGAGCATCCGCCACCACGTTTTTCTTCCCGGCTATATGCTTCAGTTCAAAGGTGTAAGCTGCCAGTTTGGACACCCAACGTTGCTCACATGCTGCAAGTTTTGCCTTGGACATGATGTACGTGAGCGGATTGTTGTCTGTCCATACGGTGAATGTCTGACCTTTCAACCAATGGCTAAACTTCTCGCACACGCTCCATTTGAGTGCCAGAAACTCGAGCTTATGAACTGGATAGTTCCTCTGTGATTTGCTCAGAGTTTTGCTTGCAAATGCGATTGGACGAGCTCGCTCTTCACCCGCAGGCACTTGGGATAATACAGCCCCCAGTCCGTCCAGTGAGGCATCAATCGCCAAGATCAGAGGCAGAGTAAAGTCAGGGTGGGCTAGAACAGCACTTTGAAGCAGACTCTCTTTAAGACAACATAATGCGCTGTCACATTCTGAAGTCCAATCCGTGGGCTTGAGCTTCCTGTAAGTTCCCCTTTGAATGTCTCCCTTGGTGCCTCTTTTCCTCCTCTGCCCACCCGTAAGGGCAAAAAGCGGTTTTGCCAAAGTAGAACATCCAGGAATGAAGTGTTGGTAATATAAGATCATACCAAGAACTGATTTGATCCTCTGCACTGATGGAGTACATTTATCATCTTCCATAAGATCTGCCTTAGTCAGCTTCGAGATGACCTCGACTTTGGCAGGATCTACTGAAACTCCATCCCTGTCGATGATGTGACCCAGGAATTTTACAGAGGATTTCAGTAGATGGCACTTCTTAGGGCTCAGCTTAAGATTGTACTGCCTCAGACGACTGAACACGACCTCCAGTCTTTCCAGCGCTTCCTGCTCATTCGGAGCAAACACCAACAGGTCATCAAGATAACACAACAAGCTGCTGAAGTTTAAGTCTCCGAAGATGCTTACCATCATTCGCATAAAAGAGGCTGGACTGTTGCATAGTCCTTGCGGCATCCTATTATACTCGTGCAGCCCTACAGGAGTCGTGAATGCAGTGTATTTCTTGTCCTCTTCAGCCATGGGGATGTTATAAAACCCTGACGTCAGGTCCATGGTGCTGAAGAGTGTGTTTCCGCCCAGAGCAGCTAAGCAGTCAGCCTGGTGTGGAAGTGGGTGTGCATCCTTTATTGTTCTGGCATTTAACCATCGGAAATCTGTGCATAGCCTCAGACTGCCATCCTTCTTCCACACCAGGACTAACGGAGAAGCATACTCACTCACAGACTTCCTAATTATCCCTTGTTCTTCCATCTGGGATAAAACCTGCCGCAACTTTTGGTAGTGTGCAGGCGGCACCCTACGATAAGGGAGTCTGAATGGACGCTCATCCATTAGTCGTATGCGATGAACAAATCCCGTTACTTCTCCACAGTCCAATGCATGCTTAGAAAACACGTCGTTGTATCTCTCTAGCAACTGCACTAACTTCTCCTTTGTCACTTGGCTGACAGAAACAGACTGAATGTCGAGATCAACGAGGCCAACCGTTTCCAATCTCTGTTTGAAATCAGCTGACAATCTAAGGGACTGCTGACTCTCCTCCACGGACACTTCAGCTCGACTCAGCCCCTGGAAAAGTTCAAAATCTTCCATGGCAACACATGGGAACACATCTGCTAATTTGCGATTCCTCTTAAGGGTGACTGGCTTGTCAGAGAAGTTAGTGACTTTTACAGGAACCCAGCGATCACCCCATAATGGCGTGACCACCCGCCCGACCATAATGTCTCTTGACACAGACCTTGAATTTGTAGGTTCCACTACCACTGTACTCCCGGGTGACATAGGGGCATTCTTTGGCAGCTTTCCCCAGACAAGATGTTCCTGCCTGGGTAAGAGAGTGACACACTGCTGTAGCTTGATTGTTCCCACCTTGTCTGGCAGCTCTGAACCCTTCCACCGACATGTGTTGGCCATTACATCCAGGAACTGTTCACATCCCGCCAGCGGCTCCACTGTATGATTAGAAACAAGTCTCCAAAAGTCACTGGTACCTTTCATACGATGCGCAAGGAATTTTATGACATTTGTACCGATGATCAGATCATCCCGCTGGCCGGGTACAACGAGAATAGGCACTAGACAGCTCTCTCCATAAACTTTCAATTGGACCTCATACATGCATTTTGGTTTTGTAACCTTGCCACCACATCCTACTAAGATGACTTCCTCATGGAGCGGTGTAGGTGAAGGCAGTACATTCTCACTTAACATCCTCTTTTCCACTTTGTCACTAAAAGTGCAGGCCATGGAGCCTGTATCAAGCATTCCTTTTATCGAAAACACATCATTAATACTGACTGGTGCATAGAACAAATCGTCGAATGCCTCAACTGCCTGGACATTTTGTGCTATCACCTTAGTCCCAGTGGGAGCCTGTGCGCATGCATTCTCATAAAAGTGGTGAAGATCAACACTCTCTAGGGGTTCTTCACTTATGCTCACGCATCCCCCTTCCAAACGTGAGCGATCTAGTTTAAACCTAATGGACCCCGGAATTGTGCTGGACCAGGTCTGGACCTGTCACTTATACAATCCCTCTTACTGTGTCCAGGCTGAAAGCATGCAAAACACAGATGTTCTCGTCGACAATGTGTTACAGTAGAGTGATCATGAGATTGGCATACTCTACAGAGCTTGCTTTGGGGCTGGCGGGATGGCATTTGGACATTTTGAGAGAGTGCACGATCAAGGAGATTAATCAGAGTTCTCATACAATTGTCATCCTGTACAGTGTGTGCTTTACTGGCTCTGCTGCACTCACCTAGCTCTGGAGAGTCAACATCCTGTTCATCCTCATTGAATGTCTGAACGTGAGCGGTGACATGCCTTGTAGCAGGGTGACGCTTTGGCTTGACTGACATCTGCTCTTTCAACTCTGTGTGGTACCGGTCAAGCTGTTCTTGGACTTCCTGTGCGGTCCACTTTTCTGGAGCTTTGAGACGGAAAACTGCAGCAAGAGTGGAATCAGGGCAGTATTTCACGAACATCATTGCAGCTTCTTGGCATGGATCTTCCATTCGTCGCCCAAGTCTCTTTAAAGCTTCTTCTGCAAGATCCACTGCTTTGTTCAAACGCACCCAGTACTCGACAGGATCCTCCCCTGCTAATGGAACAGTTCCATAGAAATCAGCCAAGGGCATACATGAGTAATTAACATCGCTAAAATGTTGTTTCAGGATGTCGATGATAACCTTTGGGTTTTCAACTGGGTTCAAAGCTGAATTACAGCGAAGAGTGACTTTGACGACATCCTTAGCTTTGCCCATCAATCTGCTTAGAATCTCTTGATGCTGATCTGCTAATGGTATTCCTCTCTTTCTCAGATATGTGTCCACCAGCTCCTCCCACTCACGCACACCAAGCTTGTCTGATGCATCACCACGGTAGACTGGGGGCTCTTTTGCTTCGCTTTGCATAACCAATCTCACTCCAGTCAAGTTAAGTGAAGGGATGTCTGAGAATGTCTTACTGGTACCTAACCCCTGTGTCTGTGCACCCTTATTCTCTCCTCCACCATAACTAGCCTCTTTTTGAGATGCTAACATGGTTTGCCCCACTTGTTGAGCAATATGTGCTATCAAACCTTGCCAATTTGGATCTGCTATGTCTGGAACAGCTAAGGGTACAGTATCATGATCAGTCACACGTGTGGAGCTTAACACAGGAGGTGTTCTGTTCAAATTACGCTGTCTTACAATTGGGGTTTCACTAAGAAATCTTCCCCTCCCAAGACCTAATCCCGTAATTGTCTCATAAGCATCAACTTCATCATTTTTTAAACTAAATGCCATGTTTACACTTTAAGATTAATTTTCAAACAGAATAAGCAATTGAAAAATATCAGAAAACGTGAGAAAAATAAATCACTTAAATGGGAAAATGCATAATTTGGTTTAAGAAATATCAAATGTCCGTTTGTATTCTCACAGTTCTTTTATCAACAAAACTGAACCTCAATGCAGCGTCCCTCGGCGACCCAACTGACGTTGATCCTGAAGCAAATCTTCTGATCCGGGTCACGGCACCAATGTAACCGGTCTGCAACTGACCGCTGTTACGTTACTGTCTCTGCGTTGTGTAATAGAAGGACCAGGACACTGTTACTGCGGTTCACCAGACCAGGGATGTTTATTAACAGTCGCTCACACCCAACATGGACTTATCACCATCTGTGGATCAACATCAATAAAGATGACAAACTGCTTGTGAAGATCTCATCATTACATCACCTCTCTCCACCGCATGCAATGCAAACTCTATTAACAATCAAAAATAATACACATAACATTGAAAGATGTGAAATACCTGTGGATCAACATCAATAAAGATGACAAACTGCTTGTGAAGATCTCATCATTACATCACCTATATGATACAACACTAGTTAGTTGATTAATGACTCAAAGCCCTGTTAATGCATATCATACGGCCCACACAATATATCTTCACATTATTGATCCACTCACACATATAACATGCAATAAAACACAATACACCGTCTCTGTACTGTTCACAAAGAGATATCAACTCAATTAACATACTTTACAAACTTAATTCGCTCATAGATTGAAGAGCTCTGAAAAACGCTTACCTCTCTCCACCGCATGCAATGCAAACTGAAGAGAGGCGCGCGCACACTTCAAAATGGCACCACAACAGCGGCAGAAGAAAATATCAAAATAAAAGTCTCTGGAGAATAAATAGCAAAAATCAACATATATTGCTCAGAGAAAAACGGAAATGAATCAGTAATAAAATAATAAGGATTTTAGTGAAAAAGCAACAATACATTAAACTTGTATTGTATTTATTATAACTCGTTACATATAGATGCCCTTTGACCTGGCCTTAACCCTGTAGTTATTATTAACTCCGCTGTATTTGGGACAGGAATCAGCTTTCAGGACACAAATCCCATCCTAATAAAGTCAGAGGGAATTCCAGTCTCTATTCACTGCTGATTATTACCGTGGGACCAAACATTGGGGATAGCAGTGTTGTCCAGGGCCAGCGTTGACTGTTATATGACGGAGGTGACCTGATTTACTTCACTTTTATGTGGCCGCTATTGATCCACAATGTTTTGAGATCCCGATCGATCCATGATTTACGAGTGCCGTCTTTCTCTTTATTCACAGAGCGGCTTTTTCCTGTCTCATTCCTGCTGGTTTCTATCTTTCCTCATGCTCAACTATCTCACTGACGCCTGAATATGACGCCGCGTGTGGAATAAGTCCATAAAAACACCAATGCAACGTGTGTGTGAAGATGTGGACGTCCTCTGCTGGATCTCTGGTGTCTGAACGTCGACCACAGTTTTGTGCATGAACAAATTTCATTGCAATCTGTTGCATCTCATGTGAGGCGCTGATGACCTGTTCACCTGGATGCATTTTATTGCTCTCTCATCGCATCGTTTTTTTGTTTTTTTTTAAGGAAGCATCCACTTTGTCTTGGATTTTTCTCCCAAAAGGACACGGAAGAGTCAACAGTTGTCGTGCATTAGGAGTGTAAAGCTATGAATGTGGATCATTTGATGAGAAACGTGCGAGACTTTTGATTGCATATAATACGCAGTTTGAGACATTTTTTTTGTTGGTTTAACTTAAAAAAAAGTAAATTTGAGTTAATACAATGATGGAGATTAGTTTAATCAACATAAACTCAAAATATTGTGCTATCTGAACCACATGAATTATCTTTGATTTGATATAAGAAAAATATATCAATATTTTTTACAGTGTGAGGAGGAGATGCAACTGAGATATTGATTTTTTTTTTCATTCCTGCACAATCCTCGGATTGGCTTCATCTTTTGAACTGATAAGATGAGTGAAAGTCCCGTGCTGGAGTACGAGCTGCTGTCTCTGGCTCCCGTCTCGGGCCCCGGGGCCACCGCTGGGCTCCTGCTGGCTCACGACTCGGAGCAGAACACCGCGCTGTGTTTCGTGGGGCTCCTGCTGCTGGTTCTGGTGTTCCTGCTGGTCCGCTGTTTCCGGATTCTTCTGGACCCGTACAGTAGCATGCCGTCCTCATCCTGGTCGGATCCCAAAGACGCTTTAGAGAGGGGACAGTTCGATCACGCGCTCGTGTAGATGCACGGCTCACAAACACTGTCAAGGACATATTTTACCTCCGAATAAAACAGGTAATTGTATTTATTATAGATTGTTATTATTTATACATTTTTATTTAGTTATTAAAATAAATAATAATAAAGGGGTGGTGTAATGCCCTTTTCACAAGATGTAAAATGTTATACTTTTATATCTGTAAAGCTGCTTTGAAACAATCTACATTGTTAAAAGCGCTATATAAATGAAGATGACTTGACTTGACTTTACTTAAAATAAGTCTCTGATGTCCCCAGAGTGTGTGTGTGAAGTTTTAGCTCAAAATACCCCACAGATATTTTTATATATCATGTTAAAATTGTCACTTTTTGAGGGTGAGCAAAAACACACCGTTTGTGTCTGTCCCTTTAAATGCAAATGAGCTGCTGCTCCCGATGCAGGGGGCGGAGCTTCAAGAGCTTGTGTGTGTTAGCAGCTCCGATTACCTCACACAGACACACACTGAAAATTTTTCAAAAACTTTTAGCCTTTTATGTTTAAATCGGAGTTGGACAAAGATGGAGAGACTCGAGAAGAAGTGTAAACGTAAACAATGTTGACAAAGGCAACAGGACATTTCTGATGACTAGTTGATGAATTTATGTAGCTGGTGTGGAGTTAACTCTCTTCTAGTCAATGATTAGCATATTCTGTCATGCGGGGCGGGGTTTATGTAAATTTTAGGGTTAGCGATGATGTCACTAACCCGGGAGGAATGCTGTGTAGTGAAATAAAAGTGATTTTTAAAAGTCTTTGCTTTTAACTTTGAGTGCTCAAAAAGCAACATTACACATTAGAAAAGCGAAATCATAATCAACCACCCCTTTAATAATAATGTATTCTATAATATAATTATTATATGTAATTGTAATATTTTTTAATTTGGGCATTATTAAGCACATTATCCACCCCTGAAACGTTCATTGCTGCAATGCACAAAATAATGTTCTTAATTAAATTGTTTAAATATCTATATGGTAGTTATGACCTTGTAAAAAAATATATATTACTGTAATTTGCCTACAAAAAATGACTATGCAAAATAAATTTTTTATGTGTGTTTCCTTTAGCTTTAGGGGTGAAATATGAGCTAGACTTGTTCTTGAAGGGTTTCTTGAGATTCAACCACAAAGCTGCTGCTACCAACCCAATATCTCATTAAAGTGTGAACATATCGAAACTAAAGTAATATCTCATATCTCAAGTCAAACCACTCAAAACACCTTAGCAACTGCATAGCAACACCCTGGCAACCATCCACATTTAAGCAACCACATAGCGATGCCCTGGCAACCATATAGAACATCTTAGCAACCACATAGCGATACCCTGGCAACCGTACAGAACATCTAAACTAAAAGACGTAAATTACATTTGTATGTATTCTAAATAAATAACATGGTTGTACTGAATGTCAGCTTGCTTATTTTGCTAAAGATAAGGATTTATTCAGTCTACATCTCATGTAAACTAGAAACTCTGCTTCTAACCACAGCTCGAGAGCTGTCGTTCCAACCACACAAGTTTGCGATTCTGTTTGCGAACGTTCGTTGGAACGATGGTTTCGGGAAACACCAAATCGTTGAACTATGCTGATAACGACGGAACTTGCGACCATAGTTGGCTAACGATGCTTTCGGGAAACGCACCCCAGAACATTTAAGCAACCACATAGCAACGCCCTGGCAACCATAAAGAACATCTTAGCAACCATATAGCAACGCCCTGGCAACCGTACAGAACATCTGAGCAACCACATAGCGACGCACTGGCAACCATCCAGAACATTTAAGCAACCACATAGCGACACCCTGGCAACCATCCAGAACATTTAAGCTACCACATAGCAACGCCCTGGCAACCATCCAGAACATTTAAGCAACCACATAGCAAGGCCCTGGCAACCATAAAGAACATCTTAGTAACCACATAGCAACGCCCTGGCAACCATCCAGTACATTTAAGCAACCACATAGCGACGCCCTGGCAACCATAAAGAACATCTTAGTAACCACATAGCAACGCCCTGGCAACCATCCAGTACATTTAAGCAACCACATAGCGACGCCCTGGCAACCATTCAGAACATTTAAGCAACCACATAGCGATGCCCTGGCAACCATAAAGAACATCTTAGCAACCACATAGTGATGCCCTGGCAACCGTACAGAGCATCTGAGCTACCACAAAGCGATGCCCTGGCAACCGTACAGAGCATCTTTACAATCGCATAGCAACGCCCTGGCAACCACCCAGGTGATGTGTTGCACTGAAAAACACACTGATTTTCACCTAGTGTTGAATTACTACATTTTAGAGTAAATTCTTATTTCTCGATAAATGATGTGAATCTGTAGAGAAGGCTAAATTAATACACCTTTTAATTAATTGATGTTGACTTGTTGCAACAGACTTTTACAAACTTACTATTTTTTTTATATTGTGACTGCCTTTCTCATCAACTGTATTGTGCATGTGCAATGTTATTTATTATTATTATTATTATTATTATTCTTCTTCAGTGTTTTGCATTATGTTTGTCCACTGAGCAAATGTGCCTTTTATTGCAGTCAGGATGTATTTTTGATTCAGAAACACGGTGTTGAGTTTCCTGTGATGTTGACAGTCGGTCAGTTTTAGACTTTAAAAGGGCAAAACTGTGTACAAACAGGGATTTTTCTCTGGAAATGTTTCTTACTCTGTGTTTTGTTTTTAGCAAAGAAATATTTGCTCAATAAATGCCTTTTTCTCTCTCATCATGTGTTTTCTCCTTCACGATTAATCAGGCACGTCTGTGGACACCCCCACACACGGGCACAAAGTCCCTTAACATCACCAGTTAATAGTCATTCATTATTAAAGAAAAGCGACTACCTGTCAGTCAAATGCTCATTTTTCCAAGTAACACCATAAGCGATTAAGTATTTTCTTGTGCACTGTGTCTTAATCAATACAAATTCGCACTGATTTTTACCGGAAACAACCTCGTTCCCCTGGGATGGACATAACCCTTCTGCTTTGGCTTGTGTGCTGAAAGGTGAAAGGTCACGTTGGCTTTATTTCCCTGTAGTAAATGATGTCCGTGGAGCCGCTGTGCTTTATGATCGGCCTCTGATTAAGAGACACTGTATTGATTGTTTAATTGATTATATTGTGCTGTTAATCCTACAGGCATCGACAACAGCTCAGTTTCATAAATATATCAAAATATTAACAAACAAAATATTAATGCTTTTTTTTTTTTTAGTGCTGGGCAACTATTAATCGCATCCAAAATAAAAGTTTGTGTTTACATAATATATGTGTGTGTACTGTGTGTATAATTATTTTGTATATATAAATATGCACATATGCATGTATTTAAGAATTTGTATTTATTTATATATAAAATATTTATTTGCATAAATATATATACAGTACATGCAAATATTTCTTAAATGTATACATGCATGTGTGAGTATTTATATATACAAAATAATTATACACACAGCACACCCACATATATTATGTTAACACAAACTTTTTTTTTGGATGCCCAGCACTACTTTTTAATTTTAGCAATATACAAATCATTAAAAAAAATAAAACTGATGCCACAAATAGTGCTGAATAAGAGGATATGGGCATCTCAAAAAAATGAGAATATGGTGCAAAAGCTCATTTATTCAGGAATTATATATTATATAGACTCATTACATGCAAAGTGAGATATTTCAAGCCTTTATTAGTTATAATTTTGATGATTATGGCTTACAGCTTATGAAAACCTTTTCACAATATTCTAATTTTGAATTTGGGGTTTTCATAATCATAAGCTGTAAGCCATAATCATCAAAATTATAACTAATAAAGGCTTGAAATATCTTGATTTACTGAAATAAATGAACCGTTGCATATATTCTAATTTCTCACCTGTAAATGGTCCTGATGTTGTGTGTTTATCCACATAAAACCATGTTATTCTGTGTTACTGAATGCAGAACTGAACAGCTCTATGTTCAGTTGCTCAATCATATGCTCTATGATGGCTTGATGATCCATGATGTCACACAAGTATTCTGTGCCAATTCTTTGCCTTCGAGCGCCACCCACTGTTGACAATGAGTATGACAGATTAACGCAATAATCTGTAAGGGTCTTATTGCTTTGGTTCCTCCATAAAAATATTAATATTAACAACTGTAATATATATTGTATTCATAAAATAAACACCAGCAACAAAAACTATAACGTTATAACACATTTATTCCTCCGCCAAGCAATGTAACGTTAGTACCAAAGAGGTTGCTAAGCAACACGCAGCAACAAAGAATCACAAACGGCAGTTGCGCAGTAATACTATTGTAATGCGGTCACAAGTGTGTGTGTGTGTGTGTGTGTGTGTGTGTGTGTGTGTGTGTGTGTGTGTGTGTGTGTGTGTGTGTGTGTGTGTGTGTGTGTGTGTGTGTGTGTGTGTGTGTGTGTGTGTGTGTGTGTGTGTGTGTGTGTGTTTTGAGTAATTTACAACGCGGCTCAACCAATCAGAATCAAGGACCGGAACTCTCCGTTTTATAAGAATAAATTGGGTATGTTTGCAAAATGTAGTTCCACTAACTGGTAATAGAAAAAGAAAAAAGAAGACATTTATAATAATAATATACTTTTTCAAAAACCCAGTGGTCCCTTCATAATTCATAAACCCAGTTATGAATTATGAGCTTTCTATTCTGACAGCTAACAACAACAATGACCAGATGACTCATCATAATAAAATAGTAATTATAATCTGGTAACACTTTACAATAAGGTTCATTAGTTAACATAAGTAGGCTACCTTATTAATAAGAACTAAGAAAGAAGGAACAATACTTCTACAGCATTTATTAATCTTAGTTCAAATCAAAGGTTGTATTTGTTAACATTAATGCACTGTGAACCAACGAACAAACAATTTAACATTAACAAAGATTAATAAATACTGTAAAAATTGTATTGCTCATTGTTAACTCATGTTAGTTTATACATTAATAATGTGAACCTTCTTGTAAAGTGTACCAATTAACTTTTTAGGTTTGAAAAGAGGAAGAAATAAATAAGATCTCTCCTAAAGAAACTATTGTACGGCTCCATGATTTCAGAGAGACCCAGTAAACAGTTTAATTATCTCATTAGCAAAAGCTCCACACACACACACACACACACACACACACACACACACACACACACACACACACACACACACACACACACACACACACACACACACACACACACACACAAAAGAGTTCTGCTTCACCTCACAACCACAAAACACACCAATCTGAACACACAACTTCATCCTGCAGGGACAAGCACGGACATTTACACTGTACACACATTTATACTGGGAAAAGAAAAGACTTTAGCATGCTTTTAAAAAGAAACAATAATATGCCTAACTTATTAGACACGTAATTGCATGTTATTTACAACAAAATGAAAAGGCAGGCTAATGCAATTACACTTTTTGAGCTACTTAAGTAGATATTATCTTTGTATATAATTTCATAATCATTGTAATTATTGTTAAACTAAAATATTATTTTATGTAATTTTTATTGAAAATTGTATTTAAATATATTTGTAATTACATATTTTATGAATTTGCAATTTAATACATTTAAAGTATAATAACGCTGCAATATAATCAAAATACACATACAAATAAGTGATTTTAAGTACAGCTAATTATTTTTAAATCATATGACACTACATTAAAGTCTTTAAGTACAATTAAGTGGCCTTTTATTTCCGTAATATATTATCTGCAAGTATTTTTTTTTATATACTTTTAAGATATAAAGTACACTAAAGTGCAAAACTTCAATTAAGCACACTTCTTTTTCACTTCAAAGGGGTTGAAGTAGGATTTATGGGCATTTTTTACTCATATATTTTCATTCATACACAGGAGAAAATTCTCTGAACTTTACTGTAAAAGTGATTTTTTTGTCAAATAAATAAAAAAAACTGTAAAAGTGAACTCACAAACATGTATTACCCGGTCTAATTGTGTCTTTATTGTCTTAAGTTGTATATATTTCATTTGACAGATTTTTCTTTTCTTTTTTGACAGACATTTTTGTCTAGCTGATTGGTTAAATTCAGAAAATCATATACTTTTACTATTTCTGCCATATTTTTATAGTATTATGGTGTGTAATTGTTCACCAGTATCCCCAAGAAAACATGTTTTGTTTGAAAACTTTGATTATAGAAAAGCACCCAGACAGAAACAATTAAAAATTGGATTGGATTCCACACTTAAATGTGTGCCGGTAAAGGAATTGTAACATGAAACTATTTTTTATTTATTTTTTATAAATGGTCAGTTTAGTAAAAAGTCAGTGACATACACAGACATGAACATACTCTCAAATCAAAGAAGTGAAATTATTTAAAATTCACCCGTGAATAAGTCACGGCTGAAGGGCGTTGTTTAGGCACGACGCAAAACGTGACTTATTCACGATAGAGCACTAGCCTCGAGTACCTTATTCCTTTTATAAAACGGTTACCACACAATACAAATATTAAAGCCGAAAATATGTATCTATGCAACTTTCATGAAGTAAAATCGCTAAAAGCATTCCTTCCGCTGGAAAAAATAGTCCCTGACCGTAAACAGCAACAGAAGTTACGTTACATACATTACTTCGCCATTAGATGGAGACAAAGACTGTGTTTATGAGCGAGTCAGTCAGTAGAGAAGACTTTTACATTGAAAGGACTCAAACTTGTGATCACGGAGGACAGATGGCACGGGAAAACCCCTTAACTGTTAAAAGGACAAGATGCAACGGACATTCAAACGGATTTTTATTTATTTATGAATAGGACTGACCTGAAGGAAAATGCTATATCTACTGTAAATGCAGGTACACTCGCTTAAGTTACTCGATCTCTCACAATACTCTACTATAGCTGTAATGAACAATATCGATGAGATCAAACATTTGTTTAAGTTGCTAAGAGTGGTTGCTAGGGGGTGTTGTGTAGTGATACATAGAACTGTTGGGTGAAGCGGTCATAGCCGTGTTTTATCGTGAATGAAACACAGCTATTGACCAATCAGAATCAAGGATTGGAAATAACCGGCATGTATAAGCGTTGTATTGTTCAGTGCAACTTAGTGCATGTGTCATGCAAAACAACATCCCACAACATCACAGAGTCATCAAAACCAACCCTGTCACTTGCCCTGCGTTAAATGCATGTAATCTACAATAAGAGGCATGTTGGGCATGTGTTCAGAGGGGAAAGTGTGATTGCATCGGGGACTGTCTGCATATTATCACACTCTGGGATCTATCTAACCCTTTCTATGGCACGTTTCACCCGCCACAGTGCATACAGTACGAGCTTACTGTACATTACACAATGTAAAGAACTGGAATGTCGCCCCACAGACTCATGCATTCATTTATTAAGGGGGAATTTACCCAGAGGGGACTTCTGTTCGAGAAAAACTAGGACATGGATCTGGATAAGGGAGAGATTGGTTGTAGGCCCCTAGAATTGTCACTTTTTTTGTTCACTATTGAGGGCAACGTTCCCATTAAAGGGATACTCCACTTTTCTTGGAAATAGGCTCAGAATTCAGAATCCTATATAGCTAGGAACTACTCTCTCATTCCGGCGTAAGAATCAAGGAACTGTGTGGCCGTACCATGTGCAGCAGGCGTAATGATATGACGAAGCACCTGAAAATAGTCCCCAGGTCGGTAACTTCCAACATGACCGGGACTAAGTTTGTGTAGTTTTTAGGCGGCAATTTCAAATTAGGTTTCCTGTGCGATTAGTTTCCTGTACGGTTCGGGATCAGCATCCCTGTGCAAGCAGGTTGTCACGTTGGTTTGTTGACGGCAAGTGCTTCGTCATATCATTACGCCTGCACCCATGGTACGGCCGCACAGTTCCTTGATTCTTACGCCGGAATGAGAGTAGTTCCTAGCCATATAGGCTTGGAAAATCGCAACTTTTCATTTTCCGTCGATCTTAGTACACAGTTTAACTACAGAAGAGTCAAGCTTTAAATAGGAAAAATATTGAAACTCGTTGGTCATTTTGAAAGAAATGCTACTGGACCCATCAGAATCAATTATCTATGCTAAGCTATGCTAAAAGTGGTACCGTCAGACCCGGAGTTCGGCTGAATGGATTCGAAAACGGTAAAACTGTTTAACTCTGGGGGAGTTGTAAAATGATCCTATTTCCAAAAAAACGTGGAGTATCCCTTTAAGCTAAAAACTCTTCTTCTTCCACTCTTGAGTCTTGGCAGCCCATAGAATCAAATGGTACAAATGTGTGAGATTTGGCACACAGATAGAGGACAGTCTGAACATTATCCATATAAATTTGTGAGTCTCTAACTCAATCCCTCTAGCGCCACCAACTGTCCAAAATTTGCACTTACATCTATGCTAATAACTTTTGAAATGTAAAGGTTAAAAACAAACACCATAAGGGCTTCTGTTTTCTTTTTTGGCTCAAGATGATTCGATTGCGCAAATCACCATTTTGAATTTACCTAAAAGTCCCACCAAAATTGACCCATTTTCAGACCATGGCGACAAAACAAACAAACATGGAAATCAAGTTCGTGAGTGTTCTCGAGTAACGCGTGAACAAATATAACATCAAAATGGATGTGACGGCTATGTCTCCAAATCGATTTAGTGTATTCTGATCAAACTTGGTGTGTGTTATGACAAACCATGACCCTTACAGTGTCAGCACAGCGCCACCTAATGGTCACGAGACATTTGCTTCTAACTTCTGAACAGCTTGACCAAAAATCTCATACAAAAAATCTTACAAAAAATTGTCACCCAACACTGACCACACCAGATCAATTTAGTGTCAGCGCCACCTATTGGTCAAGAGTAATAAGCAATTATGTCACATTATTGTGACTGCAAGCAGCTTAAATGTTCATATTTATGAAATATATGAAATAAAATTATGAAATATACATTTTCTGAATGTTCTCGTAATGTTCAAAACGTTAAAAGCTTTTTTCTTGGTTATGTTAAAGGAACATTCTTTTTTTGTTTTGCATTCTGAACAGTGAACACATTATAGAAATGTTACTTTTGAATGTTCTGAAATAATTAGTAGGCTAACATTTAAAAAATGTTAAATGAATGTCCAACTAAAACATTTTTCACAAGCTCCATGAACTACGAACAAGTGTTTTTGTGCTAACGTTTTAAAGACCATAGGCTAACTCTGAACAATCATTCAATTAATATTAATGATCATAACTTTGAGAGAACATTGCCAGCATGTTAGCTGAAGTTTTGAGATAGCTGGGTGTATTGGCCAACTGCATATTTATACCATGGTATTTACAAGCTACTCCAATGTACTATGGTATATCATGATAACATGATAAAACTAGTTTATGATAATATTTGTCATTTGTCTTGTTAATTTACGCGTTCTGTTCTAAAATCAGTGTTTTCTTGGCTGCAGTGACGCCTCAACAAATTATTACGATGGAAACAGAACATTAACACGTAAGATTGCTTCTTTTATTATGCAAACGTATAATAATTCGGTCTAATAATTACACTGATACAGTTGATGGTACGCTTTGGTTTGAATCGGTTCTTCTTAATGAGTCGGTTGAAGTGAATCTCATCTGCTCGTAAGTTAAAGAATTTGATTTATTCCGGTTTTAAATACCATTAACTGTTAATGAGCTTAGTTATTGGTATTGTGCTAAAATATGGACACGCTGTGTTAGACACACAAGTCATATTTGTGGTTGATGTAAAAAAAGGCGCGTTTTGTATGAAACACATCTCAGGGAACAAACAACATACAGTCATACAATCGTATTTTATCAACCACAATGAAAACGAATCAATATTTTTACGACATTAGGACAAAATTATAATGACAATCGGGCGCTAAACAACACTATTTAGCTGTATTCTGATCTGTACGTGTGTATCATAGTCATAGAGATGAACGAATAATTGAATCAGCAGTGAGTCAAGCGAGCAGTTCAAAAGAACCGAGTCGCGTAAACGAGTCGCATTCTCTTCTGGACCAATAGGCGACTCGACACACCCACAGACTCCAGTCTCTCGTAAAGAGCAGACGGTCTCACTTTTTTTTGTTGATCAGACAGACATCACAAATCTGCACATTTATCTGAAGACAGAGGACAAAAACTCAACTATTTTTGTTGGATATTTATTCCTAAAAGATTTAGCTCAACGCGATCAAGGGCAGGCTAAGGAGAATGTGGTTTGATATTTTTTAGTGCGTTTTTTTTTTTTTTTTTTGCGAATGGATGTCGGTTGTATTATGAGCTATATTCTGAATACAAATCTCCATGGGAATTAATTTGCGTAAAACCCGCTGATCTGAACTGCGCACATCATCACACACACCCTAATACATCAATCATCCCAGCTGTAACTCAGCAGGAGCCGAGACCTATACAGGACATAAGCAGGTATTCAACATTTTCCTTCAGGATTTGTTGTGAATCAAAGCATGCTGTGGACTGTTTATTTCTTGTATAACAAGAACGTCTCGTGCGTCAGATATCAGCAGTGATCTCGGTCAGGTGATGTTTCAGGCAGGTGTGCAATGAAAAACATTTACTATACATCCGAGAAAGATAACTAACATCACGTGTGCGAATCTTTTATCTGATGGACATGATGATTTTTCACATCAGATATGAGTTTGTGCTGTCCAACATACCATGCAGGGTTTCAAAAACATTTGTTTACAAAATATAGGCTATTTTTAAGGCTGTCAGAGTGCAAATGTGTGCACTTAAGATGCTAATTAACATTCTAATCACTACATTTTATAATTAATTCTGATGTCTAAGGACTGGTCACATATCAAGACCTTATTTGCAATTATTTTGTATTGTAATTTTTTCATGATTTCTCTCTTTTTTCCCCTAAAATAAAATCTTTGTGAAAAAAAGAAAGAAAAGATTTAAGTGTTAATCTCATGCACACTGTCAACTTAATTAAAAGTAAATACACTGTAAAAAAGATTAGTTGACTCAACTTAACTAAGTCAAGTCATCTTGTTGCTTTGACTGAGTTAATTTGAGTCAACTTATAGTGTCAAGTTTATTACACGAATTGATGCATAAACTTGACACTATAAATTGACTCAGATTAAGATAATATTTTAACAATTCGTTTTTTTGTTGTTGTTTTTTGTCTTTTACAACGACAATGTAAAAGCCAGTTATTTCATTCTGGAAACAATTATATAGTATAAAATGCCTTTTAACACATAAAAAATACATTTATCACAAAAGTATCGCATTTTGGGTCCTGAAAACCTGTAATCTAATATGACATATGCAAAAAATATGGATTTAAAATATTAAAGACAAAAAATACAGCATGAAGCATTATCATGTGTCTTATTGTAAACATATATACAATAATAAATATAATAATTTAAACATATTATAGTTGAAAATAGTAAATACTAGAGCCCAATGATTTTTGAATTATCAATGCTCATCCAGAAATCAGGAATGATTACAAAGCTCATGGAAATGCATTGGTCAGACCTGAAGTGTTACATGAATATGGTAATAACTAAATATAATTCTCTGAATGGAATCAGCACTGTACTGTTTTCCATTATAGTTGAATAGCTAATCTATCATGGATCACATGACGCACTGGTATATCTGTGGCAATAGAAACAATACATTGTATGGGTCAAAATTATCCATTTTTCTTTTATGCCAAAAATCATTAGGATATTAAGATCATGTTCCATGAAGATATTTAGTAAATTTCCTACCGTAAATATATAAAACATGTATTTTTGTGAGTGAATGCAGCACAATTGTAAACATAAATGCACAACTTTAAAGGAGATTTTCTCAATATTTCAAAAAAATTTCATCCTCAGATTCCAGATTTTCAATAGTTGTGTCTCGACCAAATATTGTCCTATCCTAACAAACCACACATCAATGGAAAGTTTATTTATTCAGCTTTCAGATTATGTATAACTCTCAATTTTCTGAACCCACTGAAAAAAAACAATAAGTAAAAATTGCTTAATTTTTCTTTTGCACAAATATTTTTTAAGTAAACATCACGTATGGAATTAAGTAAACTGTACTTAACTAAGTTAAGTGAAAGTAACAAAGAAAATAAGTCATTTTAATTTGGCTAGTAAAAGGTTGAGTAATATGTATTTAGTTGAAGTTTCCTTTGCAATACTTTTCACTATAACACATAACAATACAAACAATATAACATTGATTTAAACCACACTTTGAAAGTATATGCTTTACTTAAAGGTTGGGTAGGTAAGAATTGTCTAAATAACTTTTTTTCAAATTGGCTTAAACTGTCTTTATATACCAATACATAATTAAAATGTAAGTACTTTGAAAAAGAGAGTATAAAAATTGAGTGACTATAGTGTATTTAATCTTCAAAAAACACAGCTCATTAATTCCTACCGGGACGAAACAAGTGATTGGCTTGCGCGACTGTCACTCTCCGTCGCCATGACTACCGCCGCTATTACTGGCTCCGCCCACGTGCACGCAGTCGCGCACCCGTTTTTAGGTGGGAGTGAATGGAATTAATGAGCTGTGTTTATTGAAGAATAAATACACTAGAGTCACTCAGTTTTTTATACTCTCTATTTCAGAGTACTTGCATTTTAATAATGTATTGGTATATAAAGACAGTTTAAACAAATTTGAATAAAAGTTTTTTTAGACAATTCTGACCTACCCTACCTTTAATAACATCAATTAATTAATACAATAGATATTGTGTGAGACGCCATATCTACATGTCCATCGTTACGTGTTCTGTGAACGCAGAGACCTCGATACTTTTTTTTATTTTTTATTATTGTCTTTTATATTTTTAACTATACACATGAACATATATATTTCCATGGAACAGAAAACATATAAAAAAAGAACAGCCTCTCAGTATTTTATATTGATACTCTTAGTCTTTATTAACACCTTTCCAAGTCCACCGCATTTTAAGAACGATCTGAAAGCTCACGAAACTCCATCAAAAACTGTATATTTGTCCCTTAAAATATTAGTCATCTTTTCCATTGACATATTTGTCACCATTTCTTT